>NW_023270839.1:49401008-49485253 GCF_011800145.1 Mirounga leonina | reverse complement strand
TATATATATATATATATATATATATATATATATATATATATATATATTACATCTTCTTTATCCATTAATCTATTGATGGACACTTGGGCTGCTTCCATAACTTGGCTATTGTAAATAATGATGTAATAAACATAAGGGTGCATATACACTCTCGAATTAGTGTTTTTGTATTCTCTGGGTAAATACCTAGTAGTGCAATTATTGGGTAGTTCTATTTTTAACTTTAACAGCCATACTGTTTTCCCCAGTGGCTGCACCAGTTTGCATTCCCACCAACACTGCAAGGGGATTCCACTTTCTCCGCATCCTCACCCACACTTGTTGTTTCTTATTTTAGCCATTCAGATCTTAATTTTATCAATTGTTTTATTTTTCTTTTGAAGTCATTAATTTTCATATTTTACGTACTCCTCTCCCTTACTTTTCTGAGGGCATATTATTGTACCTTTCCAGCTTCTTTAATTGAATATTCAGGATGTTTTTTTCAATAATTCTTAAGTTATCCACTTGAACATAACCTCCACCAAGAGAAATGTTCTCTCTTTTGATCACTACTTTATCCCCAGCACCTGGAGCGGTGCTGGCTTATAATTAGGCACTCAGAAAACTTTTGTGGAATGGATGAGTCAGTCACTGACTTTACCCAAAGGAGTTTAAGGCTCTGACCACTGCTATGAGGAAATCTTCAGTCAGATTATCTAGGTTTTGATATGAAATCAGACAGGTTGTAATCCTAATTTTATTTTTCAACTTAACCTGAGTCTTTAGAGGAATGTTTGAGAATTTCCAAGTGGTTAGGCTTGAGGTGAAGGCGTTATCTTTTTTTTTGTTTATTTTCTAGATTGATTACATTGTGATCAGGGAACATGGTCCACATAATTTCTACTGTTTGGTTACTGAGATCTCTGCGGCCTGGTATGTGGTCAGTTGTTGCTATCATTCCATGAAAATTTGAAAAGAAAGCAGATAGTTTGCTTTTGGGCTACACATGAAGCTTGTTCAATTTGTTATTCAAACCTTCTCTTTCCTCCCCTCAATTTGATTCTGGGTTATGATAAATTCTCCCACCCTATGACTATGGTTTGGTTAAAGTCCCTTTTTATTTCACATCTTCTAGGTAGACTGTGTTTTTTACTGGAAAAAAATTTATGTTGCTTAATGCATCTTGCCTTGAATTCTACCTTGTCTGATATGAGTATACCATACATTGCTTTCTGTTGGTCGGCATTTGTCCGAGATATCTTTGTCAGACCTTTGATGTTAATCTTCATCATTCTGTTTTAAGTGAGCATTTTGTAACTGGTGTATCATCAGATTTTTGTGTGTGAGTGTATACAACAATATGTGTGTGTGTGCGCGTGCCTAATATTAGGGTCTTTATCTTTAATAAAGAAATTTAATTAATTCACAGTCATAATGTAACAATGAAATGTTTGGCCTTCCTGCCATTTTATTTCATGTTTTTGGTTCATTATTCTTTGTCAATATTTTCTTTTTTTCCTTTTTCTGAATTTCGTAGGGTTGACAAAGTATTTTATTGTTTGTTCCTTGTTCCTCTTGTGGTGTTCAGGTTCCATATCCCATATCCATATTATTAGTGCTTATCTTTAAATTATTAGCAAATGTCTTGAACATATAATTTCCTATTTACATTCAGAATTAAATGGAAAATAATTCATCCCCTGAATAAGACAAATCTGTCATAAGAGGAGGTCCAATTTAAATTTAGACACCAGCTTTTCAGAGAGTTGTCTAGAACACTAACTGCTGGCACCTGGTGGCCTGGTGGAAAATTGAACTTTGGCTGCTGAGGTAAGGGTAGCCCTCAGCGAACATTCAAGCTTACTACCAGGCAACCTGAGTTTCCATACTCGTCTGCTGGATAATTTCACTTTGTCTCTTCACGCCCTCATTTTTTTTTTATTCCCTGGAATAATTTAATGAGCAATGAGAATGTCTTGTTTTTTCAGCTTTATAGAGTTCCCCTCTGAAATTTTTTTTAGGGATTGGCTCTTGAACAACTTTCTCTATTTCTTTCATTAAGATTTATCTATTTAGACTTTCTCTCTCTTCTGGGGTCAGTTTTGATAAATAATCTATTCCTAGAAAGTCACCATTTCAACTAGATTTTTTTCAAATTTATTTACATAGAATTATGGAGAGAAACCTCTTGCCAGTTTTAAAATCCCTCAGTTTCAAAGGTTAGTCCCACTTGTCTTTCCTGTTTTGGATATGGGTGCTCTCTCGTGCATGATCCTATCTCTCGTTCTCTGACTCACAGATGGATGTCAATGCTCAGGGCAGCCTCGGAGACCCCTTGTTGACAGAGTTTCTTTCACCCTGGGTCTCTGGAAGCTTGGGAATCAAGATCCCCAGCTTGCTCCATTTCCTCCAAGCAGGCTCCACATGAGCAAAAAATAAACTCTTGTGCTAAGCTGCTGATATTTTTGGAATTTACCTAGTATAGCCCCTTACCTAATATACATGTTTTATTCTATTCTTTTTATAATTTCATCTTTACAACTAAAATCCATCTGGAATTTGTTTTAGAATGAGAAATAACATGGAAAGCCATCTTTTTTTCTAGATACATGGTCAGTTGTACCAAAACCCTTTAGTAAATGATAGTTTTTCCCTCTGATTTAAAATACCACCTTTATCCTAAACTAAATTCTCTTATTATTTCTGTCTATTTCTAAGGCCTTAATTTTGCCCCTTTAATTAGTCCATTTACATATCAGGACCAAACGCTATTGGTCTTGTTCTTTGTCAAGCACACCCTAACATGTAGTGTGCTTTTTCAATCTGTGAATTCAAGCCTCCCCTTGCTCCGGGGATATATTCCTCTAACTTCTTGAGCTCTTGGTTCTCTCTCCAAGTCCCTCTGCATTTTCAGCATTTTCCTTTTAGATGCTTCTAAGGTGACCTTCATGTTGGCAGTCATGTTTGTAATTTCTGGATTCCCTTTCTCTTTCATAGTAGCCTGTTCTAGTTTTATCTATGTGACATCCTCTTGAATCCCAGAACTTTTACCAACTTACACTGAACTCACTCTTTTTCCCTGGAGACCTTTTCTTCTGACTTCTTGCCTCAATCCCCTCTTTTGAGCTTCTCTTGCTCCTCATATTCTGGTGATTTGTTGTCGTGACTAATGTTTTGACTTCTCCTATTTATAAGTGAAGATTTAGATCCTCACTGTCCATGGTGAATTCTGCAGCACACTAGTTCCATGGGATATTAGAAAGATTTACAGGAAAAAATGTTCAGTGTTTAATAGGTGTGGGAAGTGAGGAGTTGAACAAACAAACAAAAAACTTAAAAAGTTACTGCAGAAACAACACCAAGTAATGGTGAGGGTATCGACCAACCGTCAGTCTCACACATTTCTGGTGGAAGTGTAAACTGGTAGTTTGGAGAACAGTTTGGCAATTTGCATATACCTGCAAATTCCGTGCCTAGGCATAACAGTCCAAGAAAAATGCAAAGCGCGCATTCACAACATCTAGTAGAGAAGTGTTCATAGCATCTTTGTTCAAGCAAAAATTGGAAAACCCTACATATTTACCAGAATAACAATAGATAAGCAAACTGTAATAAACATGTTTTCACAGGGGACAACTGTAAATGATGAACAAGCAAAAGAAATGAACTACTGGTACATGCAGCAATGTGGATGAATTTTGCAATTGTTATGCTGAGGGAGAGAAGCCAGACACAAAAGAGCACAGATTGCATAAGAATCCAGGTATATGAAGCTTTAGGACAGGCAAAATTCATCTATTGTTATGGTTGCCTCTGGGGTAGGGATGGGGATGATGAGAAAGGGGCATGAGGGAGCTTTCTGGTGCAATGAAAGGGCTTTAAATCTTGGTGTGACTGTGGGTTATATGGGTGTGCTCTTGTCAAAATTCATTGAACTGCACACTCTGGACCTGCAACTGCATGGAATGTAATTTATACAATAAAGTTACTGCAGGACTTTTCAGAGTCTTTAATAAGGTAAGGCATATTATGAATGTCAAGAGGAGGATGTAGGCCACAGGGTTTCCTGACCTGATTTGAACCTTGTTGGAAGGGATGTGGACAGGAAATTCTCTTCCAAGAGCATGAACTAAGAGCAAATGGCCATGGAGGGACAGGATTGACAGGATTCCTTGTGTCTCATGTCCTAGGTCTCATGGGGAGCTCTCCCCACTGAGAGACTGGGGCCGAATCCAGGCCATATGCCACCTGTTCCCACCCACCCACTCCTGGAGCTCCTCCTAATGGGACCTCAGGGCCCCCTCAGGGGAGCAGGCTGTAATAGCCCGTAGCAGTAGAGAAGTTTCTGGCATAGCAGGGGCTGCCACTGCGGGGCCGAGTCCCCTCCTGGTTTCCCTGTGCTGTGGTTGTATGGTCCTAGCCCCTCTGCTGTGCAGGCCTGCTGGACACCCCACTGACTCAGCACACAGTCCTATCCAGTAAATCCTGAGGACAAAGGGTGGGCTGGATGCCGCTCCCAAGGCCTCCTCCAGCCCCTCTGCCCAGCCCTGCTGCCCAGAGTTGGGGGGCCCCTGGTTCTGGGGGGGGAACCAGTTCCTAGAGTTTGTCTGGTGGGTCACAGACTCCGACATCAATGGGTTTCTCATTTTGTTCTCATTTGCCTCTCAGCTTCTAGAAATCTTTCAGAATGTTTACTCTGTCGATACTTGTTTGCCAATGTTGCTGAAGAGCCATTCTTATTTTTCTTTCTTCCGTCTATGCAAATAGAGCAGAGCAGGCAACTCATGAATGGATCGGTGTGCACGTGTGTGCGCACGTGTGTGTGGATCTTTGTGAATGTCCGTGATGCCCGAGCTCGGGCAAGGGGAAGGGACCGGAGGGGGGGTGGGAGGAGGCAGGCGGGTGGGCAGCCAGGCGGGCAGTTGACAGTCCGCCCCATGAAAGGTCCTTGCTGCACACAGGAGTGACATTGCTATGTGGTGGGGCTGACAGATGCTCCGCAGGAGATTAGGAAATAAGTCTGCATCTCCCGTGGGCCCTGATACCATCAGCGGTTAAGAGGCCTGTCTGATTTCATTACAAATCTTCCATTCCCAGGGCTTAAAGCTCAGCCTCCAGACTCACAGGTGTGGGAGGATAGTCGGCCACAGCAAGGGCATTTTGCTTTTAATTGTGGCCATTAATCTGGCACCAACAGCTGGTCCATCCTGCAAGGGGGTGGGCGCTGACAGGAAACCCGTCAGTTGGGAACAAGTTGGCCCTGCTGCATTGCTCTCTAGCAAGTGGGGAGAGAGAAGGAAACCTTCTTAATTTTGCTTTTCACGGTCCACTTTCCTGGCCTTAGTGGGAAGGATCTAGGTTTGCTTATTCCCTGGATTTTGTGGGAGTTTCCTGCGGCCGGTAGACGACCAGCTCCCAAGCCATGTTCCTTTCACTTTCCCAGGGACAGGACTACTGTGGCGTGGAGTGGCACCTTGCTTCAGGCCAGCCCCCGCCACACAGGCAGGATATGTGCTAGGGAGAAGGGCGGGGTGGGGATGCTTCCTGGGGGCCCAGTGAAGAGAAGGGCAGGGTGAGGAGAGGCCGCCAAGCCAGCCCGGGCAGAGCTAGACGGGAGGCTCGCATTGCCACGGAATGGGCAGGTGCGCCAGATGGCATATGGCCCGTGTGATATGTGTGCACGCGCGTGTGTGTGTGTGTGTGTGTGTGTGAGGTGGGGGGAGCGGATAGAATGTCATTCTGGTAAATTCCCTCCCATCTCCATCCGTCCACAACCCTCAGCTGGAGCTCCCCCCAAAAGGGCTCCGGCAGGCCTTGGGTGCAATTCGGAGGCAGAGGCCCGGCCTGGGAGCTGGCCAGCATCAGACAAGTGCCCAGTGGCAGATGGGGCGGGCGGGGGGCACAGAGAGCAGTCAGGGAGATGCTCCACAGGGTTGGAAAGGAAGTGGGCAGACTGAGGCCCTGAAGGGTGAACAGAATCCTGACGGGCAGAGTTGGGGTTGGCGTGTGGATGGGGAAGGGCTTGTTTCTGGGGCTCCCAGCAAAGAAACTACCCAAGGGTTCTCTGAGTGGTGAGCATCTACTAAAGAAAGAGGCTGCACTGACGTTGAGCTTGATTCCTGGGTGGCAGGCCTGGGACCCAGTTTCTGGGGTTGGTGGCTGCCCCTGTGAGGATCCTTTTCCGAGGGTGGCCTATGTCCTCGGACCACCTCAGCCCAGAGAGAATCAGGAGCAAGGCTGGGACAGCCATAATCACAGCAACCACCGAGTACTGTGTGGCCAGGCCCTGGGGACCCCATGCCACCTCGGGAGGGGCTGTGCAGACACAGTGGGTTGCCGAGGCTTGGAGAGGAGAGGGGCTGGCCCAGGGGCACATAGGGAGTAAGTGCATTTGAGCCCAAGCCCTCCTTACTGTACTGTGGGACCTTTGAGAAGGAAGTCCAACCTGCACTCCTCCCCTCTTTCCGCCAGACAGGATGGGCTGGGCATGGGTAGGGGAGAGAATCAGATGCCACCTTCTGGTCCTGGGGAAGGCACAGTGGTGCTAGGAAGGTCTTTTGATTTCTCAGAGGAAAACTTAGAGTCTTGCTGCCTGTTAGAATGGGTAATTTTGGGTAAAGAGCCAATTAAGCCTTATGTGAACGTGGAGCACACGTTTCTCTGGGGTAGGTCAGAGGAGCCCTGGCTCGGCCTGGGGAGCTGCACTCTCCCACTTCCTAAGCTCAGTGACCTTGGGAAGGTCACCGACGCTCTTCGTGCCCAGGTTTTCTCACTGGTGAAATGGGGTAAGAAGAGAACGCATGTCACAGGGGTGTCCTGAAGATTCCACGCACCATGCAGGTAAAGCACGGCTGATGGCATTTGGTGGGAGCGCCTGTTGCTATCATACCGCCTCATCACCACCAAGAGCCATTCAGAGGAAGAACAAACCATTCCACTGCAGAGGAACTTGTCCAAAAGGGAGGGTGTCAATTCTCCCTTCCTCCTCACCTGCTTCCTCCAGGGGACTCCTCGGGAGACCTGACCTGGGCAGTTGCCCAAGCCAGGAACTCTTGACTCTACCTCCTGAATATTTCTAGAGTCTGGCCCTGCTCTTCCATCTCCGTGGCAGCGAGCAGAGCTGGGGAGCTCCTAGCCTCTCTCGCCTGGCTGTCGCTGCTCCTAGATTCCCCCTCTGGACCCTCCTCCTCTGAAGCTGCCAGAAGGATCTTTCCTACGGTGCACATCTGAACATGTCTGTCCTCTGAGAGCTTCCTGTGGCTCTCATGTTGGCCAGAATGAACTTAGCCTTGCACAAGGGCCTCTGTCTAGAAGGCCCTTCTCCATACTTTGTCTGCCTGGGGGAAGTCCTGTTTATCCTTCAAAACCCAGTGCAGGCACACCTCCCCTTGAAGGCTCTCCAGACTGCCCTTCCTCCCCACAAGTACAAGGGAACTTGCTGGTCCCTCAATTTGCCTTCTGTGTTGTGCGGACCCCTCTGTTGTCCCTGGTTTACACAACCATCACAGTCACTGCTGTGCAACCTCTCTGAGGACCTTGGATCCATCTTTGCCCTCAAACCTAACACAGGTCCTGAATCACGTCAATCTTAGTTGAACCGAACTGAAATTGTTATGAGTTAAGACTCCTTGGGCTACAGATGTCTCTGTCCCAGAACCATGCTGTGTAGCCTTGGACATGCTCCTTCCCTCTCTGGGCTCCAGGCTCTGCATCTCTATGATGAAGAACCTGCCAGGGTCTCTGGCATCTAGCTGGCTCTTGGACAAAAAGCTTGGGGGCTCAGCTACCCGGCTGACCACCTGCCTCTCTGGTCAGCTGTGCCCATGGGAATCGGCGATAGCGAACCCTGGAACCAGGTGACTCGTATTCTTGGGAAACAAAGGGATGTTTTGTTTTAATTTAAAACAAAACTTAAATTCTTAAATTTAACTTAAAACTTCTTTCTTTTCCCAAGAGAAATGGAGAAACCTCATTAAGCCCAGATGAGAGAACAGGGTCACACCCCGATGACATCAAGCAGGGGCTGCCACCCAGCTCTGTGAGTGAAGCAGGCTATTAAATTTCAGATAGAAGAAATGATCTGCTCCCTGCACTCCCTGATCACTTTATTAGCACAATAGATAAATTTAAACCACAGAGTCATGGCAAAAAGAAAGAAGTCCGCACTCTCCTAATTAAACGGAGAGAAGCCAGCTAGATCCAAGGACAGCCAGCCCACTCAATTAATTAACATTTATTACAATCAGAAAACAATCTAATTGAATTAAAATGTTTCCACAAAAGTAATTTAATGACTTTCCCAAAAAGAAAGTACACTCGAATGGAGCATTTAGGATGCCCAGGCACAGTGTATGAGGGGAACTGAAATGGCAGCCCGGATGTGGGCAGTGGACTCTGAGGAAGGCCAGGGGCCAGGAAGGCTGGGGCCTGGCCCGAGCCCCTTGTCCAGGGAGGAGTGCCATGCTTCTGGGCACAGTGACTCCCTCATGAGCCAGCAGGCCTGGAACTCGAGGGGCTGCCTACAGCAGCCTTCATCCTCCTCCCCCTGCCTCCCACAGCCTCCCTTCCCTCCCCGGCGGCTCGTCCCTGGGCATTAAAGGATCAAGCCTGGGGAGGAAGTAAGGGGCAGGCTTGGATTCAGGGGCCTGGGACCATTTCTGCCTCTGACGTGCTGTGTCACCTTGGCCAGGTAGGAGGTGTTCAGAGAAAAGACTGTAAGCAGGGCTTTCTGAAATTTAGCCAGGAGATATTTGGAAAGCTGGGGAAACTGCCATTTGGAAGCTGCAGTTTTCTGATTCTCAGGAGGCAAAGATTTGAATTCACAGTGCCTTTGTTCAGCAAAAATCCTTTGATGAGTCCTTTGTTATAAAGGCAGAAAGCAAATACTCATTTGGAGTTTGTCCTTTGGAGCTAACACTATCTGAGCACGTACTTGGTGTGGCAGTGGGCTAGACGCATTTGCTGGACTCTGTCCTTTCATCCTCATGATGACCCTGAGAGCTGGGAGTCTCCGTTGAAACCAAGGCTCCGGGAGTGCCTGAGTACCCGCGGCTAGCTAGGCACGGACCCTCGACCCCAACCCGGGCAGCCAGACTCGGGGCAGAGGTACCACTGGCAAGCTCAGAATACCGGGGGGACCCTGGGAGAGGGGCCCTCTGAATCACTGGACTTGAGTGGGGCCCCCGAGTCTGTCCTGTTGAAAAACTCCCTGCTGACTGCAGTGCTGTGACCTTGGCAACTGAAATCCCTACACCTGCCCTGTCTCCTGGGCTCAGCTGTGGCCTCCGACAAAGGACAGGATGATTTAAGCCCCTTTCCAATTCAGCTGCACCTACACTGTCAGAACGCTATACACGGTGACCAGCATTGAGTAGGAGCTTTAAAAACGACCTTTGTTAACTTGATAGGCAGAAAGTGTGACGCCAACAATACGACCCTAATTAAAAAAAGAAAAAGGCAGAGGAGACACCACTTGCAGGACACACAGTAAACGTTAATGCTGGTCGTTTCTGGACGGTGGCCAAGCAGGTCAGTTTTGTTTGCTGGATTTCCTACCATAAACATGCGTTACTTTTATAATCAGAAAGAGCTATTAAAATGGTGTTTAGATATGCCATCTTAGGTTTTCATTTCTCTTATTTCTAGAAAATTTCAACATCTGGATTCTTCTTCGACTTGTCTGTTCTCATCTATCTATTGGCATTTTCTCTTCCTAATGATTTGAGTAAGTTCTTCGTAACTAAGGATTTTAACCCTATGTCCCTTACACTTATTGAGACAGTTTTCCTGGCTGGTTATCTACTTTTCAATCTTGTTTCTCGCACTTTCAGTGGATGACTGTTTACCGTCTGCACGTAGTCAGCCTATTGATCCCCCGGTTCCCATGCCTTCTTTATGTTGCTTTTTAACTCAGGAAGTCTTTTATCAAAAAGAAATAAAACAGATAGGGACTGAGCATTCTTTCTAGTTCTTAGGCTTTCTTTTCTTTCTTCTTTCCTTTGTGGCACATAGCTCTTTGATCTGTTTGGATTTAGTCTGGTTTATAGAGTACAGATTAATTATTTTCCAAATAACTAACCAATTATACCACAACAGTTCATTGGATAAGACCTTCTTTCCTTTCCATGCAGCCATGTCTTACTTATCCTCTGTTACATTTTTACAGATACTAAGTTTCATTATTAGGTACCCGTTTTGTTACACAGACTATTTTTTCTTATGCCTGTATCACACTGTTTTATTGATCATAGCTTTCTCCTATGCTTAAGCAGCCTCTCGATTCCAACAGCCTCTGGATTTCTTTCACTTATTCATTCTTCCAAGTGATTCTGAGAAATATTATAAAGGTAAAGGAAAAAAAAACAACCACCAACCACTGAGATTTTTCATTTAAATTTCATTAAAGTACTTGGGAGATTGACATGGTCTTTCTAGCTAAGCTAATGGCTCATTTCTCTATCATCTCCTTCTGTGGTTCTCGGGAGAGTTTTGTAGTTTCTCATATTTCATTGTTCAGCTATCCCTACAGTATGACTGGGTGCCCAGAGAAGTCAAAGTAATAAGAATAATACATTTGCATATATGTACGTTATATAATACTATCATCTTTAGTGAGAGAGGCTCCCTTTTAAGAAGTACTATGACCATCATGTCAATTGGGGTCAGCCCTCGAGTTAAAAAGAACAGCAACTGACGGTGCATACGGTGGAGGTAAATGTGTGTGTGTGTTGTGTATATCTGCACGAGCGCGGGGTGGGGGACTGAGGGTTTTACAGACTTGACGACCAGGACAGGGTCGAAATGGAGGGGGTGGATGAATGGAAGGCAGATTATGAAGCTCTCCCTCCTCCCCAAAGAAAGAAAGGAGAAGAAAGGTGCCAAAGTGGCTTTCGGTGGCTGGTGGTCACTCGGCTGTGTTTTCAGTTTCAGAAGCAGTCCAGAGGCCCCCCTGGTCGGCCCCATCCAGGGAGATGGTTGTAGCCTGGGGTTTGCTACTTTGACAGTCTCGCCCCTCCTCACCTGTGCAGGTGGGTGGGGGGTGGGCGGCAAGTCAGCTTGGGGGCCTCTTGAGCAGGAAGCTCCAGAAGGTGGCCAGTGCCTCCCTCTCTTCAGCCGATGCCTGGTCCCGGTCAGCCGGCCTCTAGAAGGAGCCAGGGGGCTGGCTGCTCAGCCTGGCAGGCCCCTCTGGATTCGGCCCCTTCCCCACCTCCTCTGTCTGCATCAGGAAGCCTTCTCTGGCTGCTCCAGTCTGGGTTGGTAGGATTGCGTGTCTGCATGACCCAGACCTACCCACTGGCACAAGAACAGGCTGGTGAAGTGGTGGGGAGAAGACCCGCTTCCCAGTCAGCTTGGCTAGGCTTGAGTCAGCCCTACCGCTTACTGGCTGTGAAGCCTTGGGCACGTTCCTTACCTACTCTGAATTCCAACGTCCTCATCTGTTGCATGGGGGTCATAGGGCCGTGGTAAGGATTAAATGTGGGGAAGCCCGGCCCAGGGCCTGTGCGCAGGAGAACCCAGGAGCAGTTCTGTCCTCCCCTCCTCCTAGTCTGAGTCAGAATCTGAGGAGCCCGATGAGGAGAGCAGGGGGAGCAGCTGAAGCCAAGGCCTTCCCGAGGTGCTCAAGGAAGGGAGGAGCTCAACCCGAGGAGCAAGCTGGAGATTTCAGATGGGGGAGGGAACATGTCCAGTTGGAGTCACCCCAAAAGCCTCTTGGCTGGATGGGGCCCTGCAGAACAGGGAGAAGGACAGGGACAATGTGGGCATGGAAAAATCCCGAAGCTTACCTGACAGGGCGGCCAGGAGGGGTGGAAGCTGGTGTGGGTATCTGGACAGCACGGAGGGCCACTGGGTGGTGGGACCTGGGATCTGTAGTTGGGCACCAGGGGGGCAGCAGGAGGATGAGGGAGGAAGGCCACAGGCTTGGGGGAGCTGGGAGGAGGAGGTCGAATGCCTGAGGACAATCCCAGTCCCTCACTAGGGATCGGGGCAAACAAAACCTCTTGTTTTCTCATTGGTAAAATGGGGATAATTCTAGAACCTACCCCATAGGATTGTTGTGAATATAAAATTAAGCTGATTCCTGGGAAGCACCCTGGGATGGCTTTCTGGAGAAGCCAGCTTCCTTCACCTGGAAGGCGCTGCCAGTTTTCTAGTGCTTTCAACCTTGCCCCTGCCCTGGCACCTGGTGACCTTGCCCTCCAGCAGGTTCCTTGACACCTCAATCAGATAGATTCCTGATGAGCCTGTCCCAAGGGGACACAGGCATTCTGAGGAGGGGACCCCTTCCAGGCGCTTAGGCTTGAGCCCTCACCCATTCTGCAGGGTAGGATGAATTGGCCCGAAGTTGGCTGGAGGTCAAGAGATTTGGTAAAACCAGGGGTGCAGATGCTGGAGATGCGGCCAGCAGGGCCTCATCCTCAAACAGCATCTCTTCAAGGCCCTTCTCAGGCAATGATCTGTTTTGTCTGAACCCTCAAAACACTTTTCTCCCTTCCCCAGCTTCCTTCTGAATGCCTCGGCTGTGCCCTGCTTTTTCACAAGTCAGGTGCACAAATGTTACCTCACTGATCCATCCTCCCACTTCCTGCTATGGAGGAGATGGCGGATGAGGCCCCCGTCTGTAAGTGAGCAGAGCTCACGGAGGTTAGGGAACGCACGCAAGCTCCCTGGAGGCAGGGAGTGGTTGTGGCTCGCCCTGGGCCGTACTTAGAGGGACACTGGTGGCCTGCCTGGCCCTGACTGGCAGCAGGGCTCTAGCTCCTGTAAGGCTACACGGCATCCCTGGGGCCCAAAGTGGGCCTCCAGAGGTCCTTGCATTGTCTGTAGGATACATATCTGGCCCAGCAGATGGGCCTCCGGTTCCCAGGGAAGACAATTCATTCTGGACCCTGGTCTCATTCCTCCAAACTGTTCTCCAGGCACACAGTAGCCAACCCGCCGCCTTTGGCCCTTGCTCCCAGCCGGCACCCTCTCTGTCCACTCAGCCTCAGGATTGGGGCCGAGCTCCTGCTGGCTTTGCCCGCCATTGGGTCCCCAGCACATGGTACTTAACGAAAGAAAGAAGGAAGGCTTTCCACCCACCCCCAGGAAGCCCTGCCCCGAGCGCTACTGTCCTCCCAGCGTCCTGGCCACACTTAAGGGGCAGGAATGGGGTAGAGGAAAGAGCACCTAGCTGTAAGTTGCACAGATCTGCTTTGAAATCCTGGCTTTGATGAGTTGAGTGGAAAATGGGCAGAATGGAGCCATCTCGTGGGGTGGAAGTGAGGATGACGAGGGACTGCAGAGCATCTGAACCGCTGTTACTGTTACTGCTCTCGCTCAGCTGGAGCCTGGGGGCTCTCTGGAGCAGTGCCCAGGCCGGGTACATGGAGCAGCTTGGGAAAGGCCGGCTGCCCTGCCCTGCTGGGCCAGGCCCAGGGCCAGGAGGCTGAAAAGAGAGAAGAGTTGATGGGGGAAGCTGAGTAGCTCAGAGCCCAGGTGCCAAGGGAGGGAGGCCCTTGAAGGCTGATGCTTGAGGTGGGGTTCTCTTCCCAGCATCAGGGGGCAGCGGTGGGGCCCGGGCTTGGAAAGGCTGGGGTTGGGGGGGGTGGTTTCAGCCGTGCCCCCGGGTCTCTGGTAGAGTGTGGCGCAGGGAGGCAAGGTGCTTGGGGTGAGAGACAGTGGAAGATGAGCTGTGGGTGTGGAGGTTTTCCCTCTGTCTTGCCTTCCAACCCCTTGTTTCTGGGACCCCGGCTCCAGCGTGGGCCAGTAAGTATAGGGGTGGTGGTGACAGAGCCACACAGAGCTTCGAGCTCTGCCCTCTCGACAGACACGCCGGGCTCCTCCACTCAGGGCCCCTGTCCCCCCCTGCACAGCTTCCCCAGCAGCCTGGACTCTTCCCAAGCCCGGCTCTGAATCTCCAGCCAAGACTGGTGACTGACTCCGCCTTCTGGTTGCTTCCAGGTACCTTCAAGACAGTTCCCTGGGATCTCCAGGAAGTCAGGGATTGTGCCCAGGCAGCCCATTTCCATTCAGACGTCTGTAAATTTGGGAGAACGGGATCTTGGCATCCAACTATCTCCTGCCCCCACCGTGTAAAATCCAATTTTTAAGTTTCAGCTGTAATTGCCTGGAGCCGCTCTTAACGGCAATGTGTGATCCGCCAACCGCAGTTCTTGGCTCCTAAGGCACTAATGAAGTTCCCTCCCTTGCAGGGCACAGGCTCGCTTAAAAGGAAGAGTAATTGGCTGGGCCCTGGAGAGCAGGCAAAGAGCTCCCAGAGCGGAGGGTGCACGATCACAGCCCCACGCACCCAGAGAGTAACTTACACCAGTTAATTCCAGATGGGAAAGATCCAGATTCTCTGGATCTGAGTTGAAAGCAGTCTGCAGGCATATGGAAACCAAAGGCTCTACCCAAATGTCAGGACAACCCAGAATCAAACAGAAGGCTGGTCTTGCTGAGGACCCGCTGGTGGAATTCCCAGGACTGGAGCCCACGCTGGGTAAAGTGACACCACTGGAAGAAAAGAACCTCCAGTTTTCTGGAGCCTTGCTCTGCCTACTCTGGAGTCTGGCTAGAGCAACCCTGAACTGGTCCCGCCATCTAGGCCCATATCCTTTGAGGCCCAGGTCGGCCACCCACGCCAGGGGAGCACTCGACAGCTACCCGAGCCTAGTGTACGCCAGCTCTGCGACCGCTCAGCCCCAGCTGCCTGCTTCCTCCTTTGGCTCTCCCCCACCCCCTGCCCCGAGAAGCCAGTGTGCTGTGCTCACAGCTAGGAGGGGCAGTCCCGCCAGATCCTCCCCAGCAAGCAGGCGGCCCTGCCTCCTGGGTTTTGCTGTAACCCTTCCTCCCGGGCTCAGACAAGCCAGGGAGAAGTTTGAGGCCCACGCCAGGGTGGGTTTGCCTCTTCGACAACACAAAACTCGAGTCTGGCGACCACTGTATTGCAATATGCCTTAAATATTATCTGCAAGTTCCCGAGTGATCGCTAGTGGAGAGGAGCAGAAACACTGGGCCAGAGACAGTGTCCACCGTACAGGGTTTAGAGCTCTAAAACCTGGTCTAAATTTAGAATCTACATGTTTGCATTTCCATCCGTTCTACTCTTAATAACGAGGCAGCTGCTGCTACCACTGCCAACGGCTGATTCTCCCCGCCTAAGCCAGGTGGCCTCTCTGCTACCGAAGTGTCAGCGTGTGAGCTTGTCGGCCTTCGTGAGAACCCTGTGAGTGTGTACTTTAAGGAACAGGCAAAAGGTATGTGAATTCTGCAGTAGATGATGCTGGATGCCGCACAAGGCCCTGCCTCCGCTCATACTGTCCGCACGGCTCTGAGATCTTCACTGAGCGGCGGTGGAGAGCCGGGTAAGCAAGCTCCTCAAACGTGCCCGAGCAGCTCAGGAAGGCTGTATGGAGACCGGCCACCAGGGGGCAATCTCACACAGCGGACCGGCAGCCCTCGGGCCGCAGGCGGAAGGCCTTCACTTTGTCTTCTGAGTTTTCTCAGGTCAGGGAGGGAATGAACAGGAAATACTGTCCAGGTCAGCAGGGAATAAGATCCCAGAGGGCACTGAACCCTGGGGTGGGGGGTGCAAAACCAACCACGTCTGCAACCAAACCCTCCCCAGCACGTCAAGACGGGAGAGTCACTGAAAAAACAAGCGCTTGTCTGTTTTTTAGTGTATATTAAAACAAATTTATTTACACAGTAACATGATGCCACAGAGAACACAGCAAAGTACCACAGCAAACCAAAGGGCGGCACCACCTGGTGACAGAGGGGACGTTACATTGGTAGATTTATACAACTCTAAAATATGTAGAGGGTTGAAACTCCAGGAAAGAGCAAGAGAAATAAGATTTTCAAATATAGGGTGTGGGCAGAGCCACGGGGAACTAAGGAGAGACTGGAATGAGGACTGCCATGATTCAAATAAGGAGAAGGATGACATCTTGCTTCTGCCCTGATCTCATGCCAAAATGCCCTGCGTATCAACAGAAAATCCCAACCCAGTGTGTTCACACGTAACTCTTTAAAAAAACTGGTAAGGGAAGGGATAACCAAGTAGTACTTGGAGCAAGTTTCCTGAAGTGGTGTGGTTTATCCTTCAGAAACACTACTCTGAAGCCATATAGGGCTGTTCGACATTCAAAGTATCAGGAGTGCAGACACACACATACTTTCCACACACTGTACGGGCAAAGTGGATTTTCCATAATACAATAATAATCGTAGCAAAATATATGACTCTATACTTCTGCTAGGTTAAAAAATTTCCGACCTCTTTTGATTCCCTGAAACTCTCTTAATTAAAAAAAAAAAGCATGGGGGTGAGTGGGATGGGTAAAGGCGAGAAGCTGGAATAAGTCCAGAGGCTCTCTGGAGTAGGAAGCATGTGATGGGATGGTGGGAATGCAGGCCCCTGAAGCCCACTTAGGTGGGGAAGCTTCTAGCAGTGGCTGAGGCAAAAACGTGCTCCAATTTCAAACAGCCGCAGGGAGGGGATGGTTAACAGCTGTATAGCACCTTGTACATTCGGGGCACTTAGAGATATTAAATGATGGTGACGAGTGGTAACCACCTCTGTAGGAAGCTTTATAAAAACGATTCGAATTTGTTAAGAAATCTCCCAGGAGTTCTTTAAACAAACCTACTGAAACTACCACGTCTCTTAGAAAAAAATTGCCCAGCTTTCAGAATCACATGGATGCGATGTTCCCAAGCTGAAGTCATGGCAACAGCCATGGTCATGTCACGGGGAAAGGGACTGGTTCCTTCTCCTTAGATAATGGGGCCCACGGCTTTCATCATCACCATCATCTTCTTTTTCTTTTTTCCTAATAGACAACATGGACTTATTTAAAAGAAAAATAGGTGCTTTTTTGGGAGGATGGATTATTTTATCAGCCAAATCCCTTGACATGGAATGTATGTGAGTTCTCCTTCGATGGCATCTGTTGTAACTCAACCTCCTCACCTTGGAAGCATCAGGACAAAAAGGCTGGATTTCTTTGGTATCATCTCTATCTAGGATCTTGCATTGTAGCTCCCTGGCTTCCCTCATGGCATCTCTTTTTGGTCCACAGAATCCCTACTTTCGGCGCTGCCATGAGCACGGACAGCTGGCCTTCGGTGCACGCTTCCGCAAGGGCAGCACTTGGCTTTGTCTCGGCACAGCACTTTGGGCCTTTGAGAGTATGAGCTTCAATGAGGTAAAACTAATGATCCGGCTTCGTGGGTAGCCATCCTGTTCACTTGTTAGGCTGAACCAGAATTTTCAATCCTTATCAACTAGTGAGGGAAGTAAAAAACATGTGAGAGTTGGCCTGGGGAGCCAAGTCCCTCTCTCCCTCATCTTCAAGTATGTCTGTACTTTATTCATACATCTAGAATCGTTTGGAATTACAGTGCAGTATCCTGAGTACATCCTGATTTCTGGAACTAGTCTGTATTTTTTTCAGATCACTGCCACTATAATCTAGGGAAAAATATTATATTTGCAGGTTACCAGCAAAACCAAGTCAGGTTACTTCCCAGCATTGAAGTGTTTTTAATTCAAATTTGGGAAGTTGAGTGCAATCCTTCCAGGCCTTCCTATTTAGTAGGCCCCAAATTTCATTTGCAATACTAGAAACTTTAAAATACAGTTTTCCTCCCAGAAATATCATTACTATTTCTAGAGGTTTAGATCTCTTGGCTTACGAGTTTTCCATGTTAACAAACTTCTTCGGAGTCTGGAAGCAATACTGGCCCCCACTTACTCTGATGACGAAAGGCTACCCAGACTCTTAAAATCCTCACAAGCACGGTTTACTTTTAGCCCCCCGACGTCAGTGGTGTGGGGCTGGTGCCCCCTCTACACCTCACCCAGTTCATCCCCAGAGGGCAAACCTTGAAACTACCTGCTGTCCTCTTGACCTCCAATTCTCGCTTCGTCTAGGGGTTGGTAGGCCTCATTCATGATTCACTCAAGATTCTTTTGTGGACTCCGTAGGTTCAACTGCTCTTTCTCCCATCCTGCAGTTATTCTTCCTGAATTAGCTTCTGAGCATCACGTCAGTATACATTTACCAAAGGGGCTCTCCCTCAGGCTGGCATGGGAGAAGTCTCATAGTCCTAGTCCTCTTTGTGGGACATCGGATTCTCTTCCTTCCAAGACTAGCTTGTCACTCTAGCAAGGCACTCTGCTATATATACATTCAGGCTTGGTCTTGGTTCCTCCACCCATGTCCCTGTTTCTCTAGCACCGAAATGTGTCAGAGAGATTGTTCCTGCTCACGTGGCTTAAGGTAAAGTTCCAAAGGTGGCTTAATTGTTCAAACTCTTAATAAATGGAAGAATCTGTAGTATAGACTTCAACAGAAAAGAAAAAATTTCCAAATATTGAATTCAGTAACTTGATGTTACTTGAGAAAACTTAAAAGTGCTATCCTAGTCATTAATGCAAAACTCAAATATATATATATCCATCTGTGTCTGAAGGTAGGGTTTCTTTCCAGTTGATGAATGAATTCAAAGTTCCTACTATAATTAAAATGGAACTGTAAAAAAATATTTGTGATAATATTAGATTGACTGAATTTCACTATTCTGGAAAAATATTCCAAGGACCATCTGATGTAGAGATACAGTTGTTTTGTCTATCCTGCTCTAACCTGTAACACCCTTTTCCCTCTCTACCTCACATTCCTCAGCCATCCCTCAGAGAAAAATTAATCTAGCCGCCTGTCTCTGGGAAGCCTGAGGCCCTTTTCTGACTAGGTGGCATTCATCTTTTGCCCTTAACAAATCTGAATATAAAAACAGTACTAAACAAATCTGGTGCGAAGGAGGTGCTCGGTTTACCAGTGCTCTAAGATAACGGTAGTGGAGAGTGTCCATGCCCAGAATACTATAGAGTTAACCCGAAGAAGGCTGGATCCAAGTCAGACAGGGAAAAAAAAAAAAAAGGAAAGAAAGAAAAGAAAAAGGATACCTAGAGAACAAACAGAGGGACCAGAGAACATTCTTCATTAAATATGAAACCTCATTAAATAGTCAGCATTCAAATTTACATGGGCAGGGCACCACGAGAATGACATTGAGAAAGTGTCTCAATCTGCGAACCATCTGGGGGAGGGCAGGGAGGACTGCTAAGGGAACGTGCTGGCTGACATGGTCAGTGGTCTGTGTGCTGCTACTTCAGTGTATAATTAGGCAAGGACTTATGTGCACATGGGCTCTGCTAAGGTGAACTAAAGAGCAGTCCGCTAGGCGAGGTGCAGTCATACCACAGGACCCAGACCTGGAGCGGACTGCGGCCATTCCGAGGGGCCGAGCCCTGCACTCTGGCTAGAGGAGGCAAGGCTCTCTGTGGGCCAATGAGCTCTCTTCCTTGGGAGTCCTGTCCTGCTGGCCAGGAGGACAGGGACATCCTCCATTCGGAGCCTCACATGGCCTGTTTTCTTAAAAACAACAACAAAAACAACAACAAAACCCAAAGAAGATCACAATAAAATACATTCTTCTCCCTTCCTGATCCTCTTTGATTTAGGTGAATCATATGAAAAAGGCTGTTAAAAATGTTAAAAGTTTAGAAATTTCCAAAAGGCCACTAATGTGCTATCTAAGTAATACTGCACAGTCTTGGCTTTCAGAAGCTCTGCGCTGCTAGGGGAGGGGTCCCGGAGCCCCCTCGCCAACAAGATGCAGGGAACACGTCTCTCAACCGTGCCACAGGTGTCCCCCTCAGAGGCCCGGCCCCTGCTCCCAGCACGCACGTGCACACCCGCGTGTGCGCACACTCACACCGTCTGAGTGACTCTTGGGATTTCAAGGTTGAAGTAAACAGATACTCACAGTTTTCAATAAAACAAGCCCACACATGTCACCTCCCCCCCCCCCCCCCCCGCAGGAACTCTCCTCCCAGCGCAGATATGTATGTGCCAAGGGAAGAAGGGGAGGATTTCTGTAGAACTTGCTTCAGGTGAAATTGCAACATAAACACTGTAATATACAGCTAAAAAAATACATACAAAAATTGCACATATATTCATACGAGAGGAGCATGGACCCCACGTGCGGTGCACGGCTCGCAGGCACCCACCTCAGCGATCAAAGTCCCTGCGAGCCGACCTCCGGAGCCACTACAGAGAGTCCTAAGGAGCAATGTGTCGGGGCCACGGGGAGGCAGCCTCCTCCGCTGAGCTCTGCATTCTGAGGAGGAGGCCGGCCGTCTACTCAGCGGCCTTCTCCCCTCTCCGGCCTCGGGCCGCCCTCCCAGCCAGTGGCCGTGCCTGCCCTCCGGGCAGCTCTCCGAGCTCAGCTGACCCGTGTCATTCACAGCTCAGGCCTACAGCATCTGGGGGACTAGTTAACACTGGCTACTGAGAGGAGGGAGCTGGCCCATTACGGCTCAGGGGAAGGCTGGGATCCGGGCTCCGCCAGCCCCGGCCGTCCACACCACCCGCTCTGACAGTAATCAAAGGCCGCACCTTCAACCATCCCCCGGGGGGGCCCCTAGGGAACTGCAAGTGTGGAAACTCATCTCCGGGTGTCCCGCCAGCTCTTTATCAGGTCCGAACTGTACGCACCCGGCGGAGGCATTGGTGACACCACCTCGGGTCAGTTTGGGAAGGGGCCACAAGTGGCTGATAAATCCGAACTTCACTGGCAAGTGGGGACAGAGTTGAGGTGAAGGAGAATCAGGCAGTGGCAGCAGAGGGGAGACTGGCAGGGCCACTCTCTGTGCAGTGCACCCACTTACTGAGGACAAGGGAAAATGCATCCATGACCCAAGGGATGCAATCTCTCCTTGTCTTCTGACGATCTGCTGGAACAAAGAATAGAGTCCCCAGACACAAAACTGGCCTGATGCTAAGGAAGGCAGTTCTGCCTGGTAAGAGAGTCAGTGATTGATACTTTAAAGGAAAAACCAATCTGTTGTGAGAGCTTAGTGGATGATGGTAAGGACCGGTCAAATCTGTCTATTGCTAGTGAGAATAAATACTTGTGGTTAAAAAGACAGGTGATATTCAGAATTATGCAGGAGCTGGACACAGCTCACTGAGTTCATACCAAAAGAGCTGTGCCTTCCGGGATGGACATTTTCATTTTCTATCTGCATTTGGGGACAATTAGGGTGAAAGGTGTTTCGATGGAAGGCAACTTGCACGACCGTACAGTGAAGACAGACCCAGCTTTGCACTCGGTGTGGAGCCATGGATAAGCCTTCAGAGAGGACTCGTTTTTCCTGGACAGGGATGGAAGGTTGGTCTCTCTTCTTTCCTTGAATTCTGTGGGAGCTCTGGGAAGGGGGAGTGCACAGGTGACTGACTGGAAGGTGGAAATGAAAGAAAAGCCGCAAGCAGGACAGACTAGCGGTGTTGCAGGGTTTTCACAATACAGCCGAGGGAGTCTGGAGTGGCAAAAGCCAAATACTGAGCACAAAGCCAGTCCTCCAGGCTGACCCCACCCTCCCTGTCCAGGGACTTCTCAGCAAACTTGATCATGAGCAGTGTTCTCTTGATGTCTAGCCAGTTCTGGAGCAGGGCGCTCCGCTGCGCTGGGCTGGGAGAGACGGTCAGAGTCTGGAAGAGATCTTCCCGGGGGCCCCAGAGCAGACACTGGAGGATGCCTTTGGCATCTGAAATGAGGATCCGCTCAGAAGGGTTGGGATTGAGGAGGCAGCTGGCCAGCTGCTGCAGGCCCCGGGAATAGGGGGAGCGGAGTGGGATGCGAGGCAGGTCTGCTCGAGTGTATTCTTTCTCCTTCAGCTCTGGGTTCTCATCAAAGGGGTTGGGCAGGTGCAGCATCTCATAGATGAGGATGCCTGTCTGGAACTCATCACACTTTTTATACTGGGTGGCTGTTATGATCTCTGGAGCTAGGCGGGACTGGTCGCGGAGGATCTCGGGGTCCACCAGATGGCTCTTCTGCTTGGCCTGAGAGAAGTTGCTTACTATGAGCCTGGTGGAACAAGACGAGGTGGGGCTGGACTCTGCAGGCCCCAGGCCCTGGCTGGTTGCCCCCGGCTGGTAGTGGACGAGCAGCAGGTTCTCCAGACGAAGATCGCAGTGAGTGACATGGTAGGGTTTGAGGTGCTCCAGGCCAGAGCACAGCTGTAAGAGTAGCAGACACACCTGCCTCTCATACAGGTCCGGGCTTTTCCCATGCTGGCCCAGAGAGTCTCGCACAAAATCAGCCACGGTGAGATAGGGAACCTCTCTGGTGATGACCACCACGTGGCTTCTCTGCTTCCTGCTAATGCCCCCCTGGCTTGCTTTCTGGGATGACTCTGTTTCAGAGCAGGGCTCCGGGCTTTTCCCATCTGTTTCTCCTTTCACCTCTTCTTCAGCCTCTTCCATTTCATCCTCTTCCTCTTCAGGGGCATCGGGATCCTCCCAGGGAAGCAGACGATTAGGGACCTCAGCAAGGAAATGACCACAGTCCTGCTGGATGTTAAAATGGACAGCCAGGCTCTGCCGGACAGCCAAGCTGTGATAATACTGCTGAGATTCTTTAGCTTTGCTCTTACAGATCTGAAAGAAGAATGCAAATAACACAATATAAAATGCACACTTTCATAACCAGGCTTAGATGTGTAAAGGAAGATTAATTGTAAGGTGACTGGTTAGGAACAAACCATGTTGTAGTGAAGTCTTCAGAAAGGGTCTTGGTCGTCCTATGCCGAGTAACAGTAATAATGGCAGGAGCCATTTCTTGCGGCTGTCTACATGCTGTTTTACGTATATTATCTCTAGTCCTTATGCTAACCCTTCAAAGTAGGCTGAAGATTTAAGAATTACAAAAAAAAAAAAAAAAAAAAAAAGCCC
Organism: Mirounga leonina; assembly: GCF_011800145.1. Taxonomy (NCBI): domain Eukaryota; kingdom Metazoa; phylum Chordata; class Mammalia; order Carnivora; family Phocidae; genus Mirounga; species Mirounga leonina. Next base: position 49,462,475 of record NW_023270839.1, on the reverse strand, counting down.
AGGGCTACCAGCTTGCAAACCCAAGTCTGTCCAACACCAAAGCTTACTTTTTCTACTATGCCTTGTATGTCATCTAGAAAACAGAACCAAGAATAACTTTCTACCTACTTTCCGTAGAGGCTTACAGCCCAGACTTACACAACAGCTCTATAAAGTGGGCCAGGATACCTTATTTTATCACTGGTCAGGAGAGTAACAAATATTGGCCAGGTAAAGTGTGGGTTATTCCTAATTTTCAGTGAGTGTCATTGTCACAACTCAGGCATGCACGGTTGACTGTCAAGGTAGAGAAAAAAGTTGGAGAGAATCACTGGTCTGACCTCATCAGAGCACCACCAACATTTCAATGGCAGGACTCTGAGTTTCATGCTTTCTCTTAACAGGCCTCTTTTAAAGGCCAATATTTAGGCAGTAAGGCCTTTCCAAAAGAATTTTATTATGTGGCTATGGATCATGCAAGAGTTTTTTGGTCACAAACATTAGCCAAGAGTTCTATATACTGAAACGACTACTGTATTTCTAGTCGTCCAGGGTTAGAAAAAGTAAAAAAGCGAAAAAGTAAATAAAATCACCCCTAAATGGATTATGCTCATGATAGGATGCGGAGAAGCTGACCGTGGAAGACTCAGTGTCTAACACTCGTTCACAGATCCTAACAGCCCGGTCAGGACAGCTCATCCACAAGCCTGTACCTGAGGAGCACATTCTCTATCCTCAGCAGGAATATGCTGCCGGATTTCACAGGGATCCAAGCCTCCCAGCGACAGGCACCCAGAAGTGTTCACACGGCCTGTTTGCTGCAGTCATACCAAAAGGAAACAAATTTTAAAAAGGATTTTCTAGCTACTTTTATTTTTAAAAATGTACATTTCTTGGGAAGGTGTTGATGAGTCTCCCAGTTCTGAGAAAGAACATGCTCTGATTTCCATTCAAATATATATTAAGAAAAATATGAAATAGGTGATGGGGACTAAAGAGTACACTTCTCATGATGAAAAAAAAAAGCAAAAAACAAAAAGCGTCCCCCTCCCCCAGACCAAAGGTAAAGGAGTATCTGTGGGAGAGGAACATCCTCTTTCATTTACTGTATTTATACATATTTATTACACTTAGAGTCTTGACACCAGTGATCAGTACCACAGAAGTCTCTCTCGCGCTCTCTCCTCTCTTCAAATCTTATACCACCTAGTTCATCAGTTTGAGGGCACACTAAGCATTTCTTCTTTAACCAAACTTCTGGTCTTGAAACAGAGATAACCCCAGGCTGAGTTCAAGTTCAAACATATATCTTTCAGAAAATATCATCTTTGGAAAGCTCTCAAAGTCTCTGTGCACGCAGTATAATATATACTCCTATGTGCTCATCAATCACAACATGAATTCTTTCTATACTGTACTGTTGGCAGTATTGCATATTTATGTGTCAGCAGGTATTTAAAAATCCTATACTAGTCATCTTTTAGTTGTATAGGAGTTGGATCTAGGACATGGCACCATTAAACCCATTTCCAATTTTAATAATCTGCTCAATATCACATCACTGGCTGGAATGAAAGTTCAAAGGTCCCAACTCCTCAGTCTTTGAAAAGTCAGTCAAATACCACTGAGTTGAGTTGAATGAGACTGTAGCTAAACTCTAGCAGTCACTTTATAGAAAGGACACTCACCAAGGACTTGGCAGGTTTGGGATTTAGTCTTGCCACTAACTGTGTAACCTTGGGCATCTCAGCAAATTTCTCTGGGTCTCAGTCTCCCTAAAAAGGGAGACAATATAGAAAAATCCTGAAACCTACTACTTCATAGGGCACTTGTGAGGATTAAATGAGATCAACTCTGTAGAGCCGATCTATAAATCTCAAAGCTAAGCAAATGTAACATTGCAAATGACTAAGACAATTAACAACCTGCAAATGTTAAAAGTGATGTCATATTATAGAATCTTCATGTTTTTTCAAACAGAAAAAGCAAAACAGAAAAATGCATCTTTCTTTTGAGTCCTGAGAGCCACCTGCCCCAGCAGTGAGGCTCTCTGACCATGGGTTTGGTGGAGGCAGCTGGAGAGGAAGAGCTAAAAGCTAAAGTCCAATCCCCTGCAGGCCACAAGTCAGACTGGCAGTATGTTCTGGTCCAAGACAGGCCCGATCTAAGGCTGAGAGAGAGAGAGAGAGAAGTGTCTAACCGCTCTGTAGTTTCTACTATGCTAAGCTGCACTGAAAACAACTTGCCACTCTGTGGTTTGGCATTAGAAGGAGAGAAGGTATTCTAATTGTGACTCCTCCTCTCATCGTGTTATTCGGTGGTATCTGCCCACAAATAGACACACACACTTTCATAAGATTCCCCAGAGCTGTTTGAGCAGACAAGAACATGGACACTACAACAAGAATTTATGTTTAGTTTCACAGATCAACTTGAGATAAAGGTTCAAAGTGATTTACAAAGGAGAAATGATAAATTGTTCAACCATTCTGGATGCTCTGAAGGACAATGGCCTGCCTGGGTAGCCAGTCTGAGCAGGTGGCACTTCCTTATCTCTCCATCTTACAATATAGAGACAGGCTGAAGAATAATGGGCCAGTCTAGTTTAAGAGGTAAAGGGAAAACGGAGAAGTCTGGAAAGAGGGAAACAAAATACTAGGGCTTCTAATTGGTTCACAACCATGAAAATAGTTATAATCAAAATACAGACCTATGGAGATTTCCAGAATAGGATTTCTTGTATGATGAGTATCTCATAAATCTTTATTATGGAGCTTGTGATGATGTTAATTTAGGTAGGAGTATTATATGATTCTATGTACCACACAGTAGCAATTTTTCAAATATTAATAACTTGACTCCTTTAGTTTAAAAAAAGAAACTCAAAATGACCTGACTTCAGATGATAAATTTCTCATCCAAAAGTTATTTCAGAAAACAAGCCACTCTTTCCAGAACAAATGGACAGGGTTCCTCCTGCTGGTTGTTGATTTGACCTCTTTCCCTTACCCGATATTTTCTCTACCAGAGAGCAAAGTGACTTCTTCTGGGCCTCCCATTTTCATTTATCTTTCTTGAAAGGAATTTACATTCCTTCCCTAAAAGGGCAGCTGGCTTGAACTGCAGGAATTTCCAAAGAGATTCCACTCCCTAAGAAGAATGATTTCCACAGGACTTCTAAGCTTCCCCAAATTTTGAAATAGGAACAAAACACGAGCTGGATCTTCATGTAAGATTCTCTTTTTTAATGGGAGAAAAATCATCTCATAGTCGTTCTGACTACATACGGAGAAACCTATTTAACCTGCCCGATTCTCTGAAAGGGAAAAAAAGCTCTGTGAGAGACTGAGCCAAGGTGACATCCTCCAGGAGTCGTTTCCACGTGAGCTGCAGCAAGAGAACAAAACCAGGCTGGGGAAGGTTGAATCTTGTACGATCCGCCATAGGTCCTCTTTCTGGACAAGTTACTGGTTCTGCGAAGGTGGCAATGCCAAATTCATGCAACAGGAGCGCTTTCCGTGAAGAGCACAAACAGGAAGAGATGCACATGCTGGGCACAGTGACCCTGGCGTGCTTGCCCGCTCAGACGGCCCCCCTCCCTGAGCTGCTTCTCCAGAGGAAGCCAGAAGCCCATCAAAAGGGACAGCCAGCCAGGGGTAGTTACACACCCACCAACATGGATAAAACATTGCCACAAAAACAGGAGCCTGCGAGGAAACGGAGTTGTCTGAGTTAATAAGGATGAGGGAGGACAGAGAAGGAAAAGGAAAACTATTCATTTGCAGCAATTGAGCATTCAAACAAGTATCTGATGGCTCCTTAGCACCTTCCATCTGTGAAAAATCCTGAAGTGATCCAGCCAGAGCCCCATAAAGTGGGTTGGGGAGCCCTTTAGCCACCGATCAGTCACCTGTTCGAAATGGAAAAAAAAAAAAAAAATGCTTCCAGAGCCAGAGCCCTCTCCTGAGGCCTTCTCGAGACCCAGGTCAAAGCGCACAATGCTTACACAACCTGATCTTAGCGGGGAAACAACCTGATAATTGTTCCTCACACACAACCTGAAAAGTTTAATTCCAAACATTCCCTTCAGTACAGGGGTTCATTTTCTGTGTTGCCCATGACAACTGCTCTGCATACCTTTGAGTCAAATCTGCCATTATAAAGCATTTATGTTTATAATAATCATCATCTCAACCTAGACAGCTAACTTTAAAAAGCAGAATGTGGGGAGCTTTGACTGTAAATCCCCATTAAAAGCAGCTGGGAAGAAGACAGCAGCCTATGCGTCTAATACTAGCGGCCCTTCCAGAATGCCCATACGCCTGGAGCCTGTAAAGAGGATGCCCATACATCTTGCTGTCCTTTCAACACTGGGGAGTGGGACAGATATTCAGGTTAAGGCAACACAGCGGGGAGGCAGGGGGAGAAGGTGGACATCTGGCACCACAGTAGGGAAGTGGCTGTGGAATAAATCAGTTGTCAAACAGAGTGGTATTACCCATTCTCCTTTATTTGACTCTTTCTCCCACAGGCTCCTTGAAATGCTAGCGTTTGTTGGGGGAAGTCTGCTCTTGTCCTCTTTTCTCATGGACACACTCCCTTCAGCAAGCTCATGGCTTCGATCATCATAATGTATTATTGACTTCCACATTTGTAACCCAGACTTGCCTTAGAGCTTTAGATTCATCTCTACAATGGCCTACTTGAACCCCCCTACCCCGTATGTCCCATCCCATAGACCCTTAAACTCAACATAACCAAACCCAAACTCTTCTTCCCACCAAAACCCCTGTTCTTCCAGTGCTCCCTCTTCTTGGTGAATGGCGCCATTATCTGTCCCAACATCTGTCTAAGAAATCAAATTCATTCTGGATTTCTCCTCCATCTTCACTCCCTACATCTAATCAATCACCAATTTTAATCGATTCTGTTCCCAAATAACTTTTAAATTATCCTCTTGTCTCCATCATCTATTGCTACCATTATCACAGGCATGGAGTACTACAAAAGATTTCCAACTGATTTCCCTGCCTCTCATGTGACTCCCCTCAAACACCAGAGCCACCTTTCAAAAAAACTGGATACTGCCTGCCTAATATTTAAACTTCCTAGTGGCTCCCACCATCTTCACAGGAGAAAGGCCTGGCCTGGCCTCCCTTTCCAGTCTTATTTCTCATGTTTCTTTCACTTTTGCCATACTGAACTACCAGCAGCCAGCCCCCCCGGCTTCCACCCACCAGGTGTGCTCTCTGATCGGGGCCTCTCTTCACCCCTCATCTGCCTGAGGGATTTCTAGTTACTCTTTCAAAGCCATTATCATGTGTCAGTTCTGTCAAAGAGAGAAAGCACTGAATACCCTAAACCTCCTTTCTGTGTTTCTTGTATACATCTCTGTTATTACAGACAGCACACTTTTTGGGTCTGAAGACCAGATATTTGTATCAGCAGGGCCTACCACAGAGCAAGGCACATTGTGCAATACGTCTATACAACATACTGAGAAAGGCTACATCTGATCTGGTGTAGCCACAGCGTTATTTACTCAGAGCAGCTAGAATATGTGAACAGCTTTTATGAAACAGATGGAAGTTGGCACGGTGATGGGGAGGGGGCAATGGCAGACTAATCTGAGAAATGAACACTCATGACCTGACGACGCAAATGAGTAAAATCTGAACGATGAGGGCTGTCCGCTGAGTCTAGGCTGCCCTAGAGGCTTGGTGGTTTTGCACTGCACAAACCTACACAAAATGACAATGTTCTTCAACATTCCATTCAATTTCCTCTCCTTTTCCCCAAAGAAAACAATAATTACAAAATACAGGACTCTTCAAAAATATTCCACATTTGTCTTTTATTCTTCCATTGATGGGCTCAGTCAGCCTAGTACACCTTCAGTCTACTTCCACTTTATCAGCAGGAAACCTCACTTCCATCTCACATTACACATTTTACAGTGCCTCAGTGAACCTTAAGTGAGATGGATATTGTAGGGAATGAATTGTAGAGGGCCAAAAGTGAGAAACACTGAAGATCACATACACCATCCATCTGCACCATTTTGTCACATTACACAAAAGCACATCTGCAAACAGGAGAAAGCATAGAATGAAAACCCGCAAATGTGAAACAGATATCCAGTACAACCTTGGTACAACCTTGCTCTAATAATACAGGCTGATCACTCCTTGACCTCAATTCCTTGATCGACCTAGGAGTATTGCTTTGTTTGCTGCTACAGAGCCAAGACCCACACACACTCAATGCTGTTACAAATATATTAAAAATGGATTAAGTATTTAATATATAAATGCCATCTGGGCCCCAGGTACTCAGAACTCCATGCTACAGGAATCTGCTATGAGCTCTGTCAGGTAGGCCAGATTATTTATAGCTTGAATTGCTGCAAAAATGTTCACATGCCCAAGAAACCCATTTTGGAGTCTAGAGAGAAATTCAAAAAGGCAACTGTATAAGATTTTACTATTTCATTTGTAGCTTGTACCCACTAAATCTTTTCATGCTCTCACTCAGCATGTGGATCAAAAGAAAATCACTTGTGTTTCTGAGCTAGTAATTGGGGTTGACAGAATGACACCCAGGATGTTCACATTAGAGAAACTGAGGTACAGTGCAGTTCAATAACCATCTCAGACACAGATTAGGAGTTCAATTAATTTGAATCCCAATTTATAATTCCCAACTGTTTTCTCACCTTATTCACGAGAGCCATGGCTTCCTTTTCCCACTAGACTATTCATTTTGATTCCAGATTTACGTGAGTACCCAAACCCCTTCCTTCCTAAACCAATTCCCAGTTGACACTCTTAGGAACTTCCGTCTGCATTCAGCCCTGAAATGAGGTGGACACTGACCTATGATGGCTACGAGTATGTACAGTTGGGTGCTGACCAATGGCTGTCTGTGAAGTTTCAATATTGGAACATACTTGTACTGAATTATGAAAGTGGAAGTGGTTTTCCCTCTATAGTTTTTTCCTTATTACTAAGCCAGTAATTAATCGCCTGTGTTGATAGTCTGAACTAGTTGTAAACTCCTACCAATCAGTTATTCCTGTTAATGCTTTTTCATTTAGTGTCTTGCTTTCTCAGCATCCACCCAGATGAGATAAACAAAGACTCTGGAGTCAAATACAATAAAAGATGGTGGTGTCCACAGTTCACCTCTACTTACTACAAGCTTTTAACAAGATACTTCCATAGGTGGAAGAAGGAAACAGCCCACTGTTGTAACAGGGAAGTGCACATCTTCACCAAGCTCTGTGAACTCTTTCCTTGAGAACAAAGACCTGGACTCCTTCAAAAAGAGAAGATATGTACTACCCCAAATTTGGAACTCTTGAAAAAGTAAGGCAGAAATTTCTACTTTTTGCTTATGTGAGATTTTTATAATCTTCCCCACAGTAATTTCATCCAAATTTCTTATGTGGTCTCACATAGCAACATTTATTATAAAATGATCTCATAAAAGCAGTGATAAAGAATGTCCCATTGAGACTGAGCCATAACTTTACCAACTGGCCACTTTGCTTATCGGCAAACGTCATTTGTCCATTCAGGGACAAAACTGAGGCACGGCAGGGCCAGTCTACTACTCAGGTATGAGATAATAGGACAGGTTCCATGTAGGAGGCAAGAGGCAGCCCATCATGAAGCTGGTGACCCTTTGCAAAAGTAATTATTCTTCTCTGGCCTCAGTTTCCTCCTGTGTATGATGATGAATGATGAATGCTGGCCCTTCTAAAGTTGTCTTGAGTCTACTTTGGGGTTTATGTGTTTGGTCAGTGGCTACCCAGATTCTTTGAAAGGAGAAAAAAGCAAGGTAGATTTTATTTAGAACAGGGAAGTTTCAAGTGCATGCTTAAATCTGTGTTAAGTTTTATTTAGAGAGCAGGGAAGTTAAGGGCTGGAGGCCAGCCAATATGCAGCCCACAGAGACAGGTTTGATCTGCTGGGTGGTGGCTCCCCAAGTGATGATGAGGGGATAAAAGGAGACATGAATGAGACAGAAATAGAAGTTGAAGGTTAAATATTGTCTGGGCATCAATTTGGCCTTTCCTTCACCAAAACACTTAACAAAAGTAGGCTGTGCTCACTGCCTCCACAGCCTTCCTGTTCCATATACTCTCTAACTGGCTGCAGCTGGTATCTGCTCCCATTATTACCAAGATTGCATTTTCTTGAGGTTTACTAAAGATTGAACTCCTGCCTTTTCCTTATTCTGTTCAAGCTTTCTGCAATCCTGCACTCTCTGATCTGTGGGTCCTTGCCCTCTGCTATGTCTTTTCCAATGTTCCTGCTTTGGGTCACTTAGATGGGTAGGCCTTTTCCTGATTTTGTAGACTCTCCACTATAATCACATACATTTCCAGTTTGAACTAAATCAAGTCTATGAGAAGATTGGGTAGCCATATTTCTAGTCTTGATCTCCCTTTTGAGTACCAAACCTACATTTTTATCTGGCTATGGGTTTCTCTAGAATTGGCTATCCTATGGGCATGCTCCACAGAAAGCTCATCTTTCTGGCTTTTCTAATTCATATTTCATTTAATGGCATCACCATCCTCCTGGGGTGGTCTCTCATCCTATATCCAGCCTCTCACCAGACATGGTCTACCACCTGTTTCAGCTCTTTTACCACTTGCCCCTTCTTTCCCACTGTTCAGGGGCTCAATATTATTTACCTGGACTACTGCAATAGCATCATGACTGGTTTCCCTTCTGGACCCTTCCATCATAGTTTTCTTCCGAAATCATTTCACCACAGTGTTTTTCCAAAATCATTGATCTTATGTTATCCCTCTCTTTAAAAATCCTTAGTCGTTTCCCATAAAACACAAACTAAAGTCTAACTTCTTGAATTCATCATTCAAAGCTCTAAATGTGGTCCCAGATCTTTCCATAGCCAAATTTTTCAGTATTCTCTCCATGCACTGCATTCACCACTAACAGTGTGAAGTCCTGAGATAGTGTTAACAATGACTTCTTTCATTGTTTAGTTGTCATTCATCTTTACATTTCCACATACCACTCTGAACCTTCATTATAATCTGTCTTGTTTAAGATTTATTTATGCCTTTGTCTCCCCCCCCCCCCCGGAATATAAGCTCCCCTTGAGGATGAGGTTTTGTCTTATTCACATGTATTTCTGTAAACCCATGGAAGGTCAAGAAATATTTACTGAATGCCTATTATGTACATGGTACTATTCTGGATAGTATATACTGCTATCTGATGCTAAATATATTAGATTAACAATGTAACAAGGATATAAGCATTAATAAACTATGGTCCCTGCCACTGGGAAGCTCAAGTGTCACAGAGGGGAGGGGAGGGATGTGATTTTAATTGTATAATAGTACTGTTGTAGAATCGTACAACTGTAGCATGATAGTGCAGTGATAGAGAAATCCACTAAGTACAGAATGGGTACCCAGAGAGGAGCTGTCAACATGTTCTCAGAACATCAGAGAAGAAAATTCACAGAGCTGGATTCTTTAAGAAAACAGGAGCCCTCTAGGTACATGAGAAGAGAGTGGAGGAATAAATAGGTACCATTTACTGAATGTTTTCTTTGTGCCAAATGATGCTCTGAGCACTATATACATCACTATGTACATATTGACTCCTGTGATTTTTCACAATGGCTTTAAGAAGAATGGTGGATTTTCTCCACTTTACAGATAAAGATACTGGGCTTAGAAAGGTGTAGGAACCACCCGGGGTGCTTGCTAACAATGCAGTTTCCCAGGCCTCACTGACTCTGATTCTGTAGGTATGGGATGCGGCAGAGGAAGGTACATACCTAATGAGGACCCCTCCTCAGGTGATACTGAAATAGGTCACCTGTACATGGCAGTGCTCTTCCCAGAAGTGCAGTCCAGAGAGAAGAACCAGTGTGTGCAAGGCTGGGTAGCATGAAATAGGAGCTATTTATAATTTGTTCTAGAGGATGAAACTATAGGGATCAATAACTAAGGATACCTGCCCTCAAGAAGCTCAGTGTCAAATGATCTAAAATCTCCAATTCATTGTTTTTTTAACTGAAAAAACAGTCAAAATCACCTGTAATTACTACTACTCTAACATAGGCATTAATTGCATATTACCATTTTGTAGGTGAATTTTTTAAAAAGTTATGATCATACTATTTATTTGGTATTCTGCTATTTTCATGTGATATTTTACAAAAAAATGTTTTCCACAATTTTATATGGTCTTCATAATTACTATTTAATGGCCACAAACATTCCATTGGACATTACCATAATTTATTAAATTTTTCCTTAATATCAGACACTCAAGTTTGTTACCAATTTTTGGCAGTGCTAAAGTTCTTGAGGATGTTAGCATTTAGTAGTTTTCTCTCATAATTTTTTTTAAAAGATTTTATTTATTTATTTGACAGAGAGAGACCACAAGCAAGGGGAGGGAGAGAGGGAGAAGCAGGCTCCCCGCAGAGCAGGGAGCCCGATGTGGGACTCGATCCCAGGACCCTGGGATCATGACCTGAGCCGAAGGCAGACGCTTAACGACTGAGCCACCCAGGCGCCCCTTCTCTCATAATTTTAAGGAAAAACGTTTACATCTTTGAAGTAATGAGAAAGAAAGCATGTAAGTGCAGAACCTATCTAAATACACTCAGACCAGTACCTAATATTAAAGAATAATGAGTGATCTAAAAAAATGTTGAGCAGTAATTTTCCATTATTGGAAAGGAGTTTCACCACATAAACACATGTGCATTATAACAATTTTATTATGAGGTAGGTAGAGAAATTAGTATCCATTCATGTGAAAACCAAGAGAGATTACATGGCTTACTTGGGGATATACAGAGATTGATTCAGAATTTGGACCCATGTCAGCTTACTCCAAATCAACTCTTCTTTATTATGTGTTGTGATGTCTTTTAGTTTAAGACCAATACAACTACTAAAGCTATTCACATTGAATGAAAACCAGAATAAAGCTATGGACTGAATTGTGTCCTCCCTACATTTATATGTTGAAGTCCTAACCCCTAATGTGCTGTACTCTTTCCCTTGCTCTCACCTCCGTGCCCCCTCCACCCCCCCACATTAGACACAGCAAGAAGGCAGCTGTCTACAAGCCAGGAGGAGAGTCCTCCAGTCTCCAGAACTGGGAGAAAAGACATTTCTGCTGTCTAGCCATCTGGTCAGTCCACGGTGTTTTGTTATGGCAGCCTGAACTGACTAAGATTTGGTCCTGAGAAGTGGAGTACTACTGTAACAAATACCCACAAATGTAGAAGCAGCTTTGGAATTGGGTAGAAGCTGGAAGAGTTTTGAGATTCATGACAGAAAAAGCTTAGATAATCATGAACAGACTATTGCGAAATATGAATATTACGGGTGATTCTGGTGACGAATCAGACAGAAATGAGGAACATGTTATTAGAAACTGGAGAAATGATAAAAAACAAATGACAAAGAACTTGGCTAAACTGTTCTAGTATTTTATGGAAGGCAGAACTTGTTAGCAATGAAATTGTATATTTGGCAGAGAGATTTGTAAGCAAAGTGGTGAAGGAGCAGCTTGTTTCTTTCTAACTGCTTATAGTATAAATGCAAAAGGGGAGAGAGAAATTGAAGAAGGAATTGTTAAGCAAAAAGGAACCAAGACTTGAAGATCTGGAAAATTCTCAGCCTATCCATACTGCAATAAACAAGAAAGCTAGTTCTAAAAAGAATACTAAAGGCGTGGTTGAACAACCATTTGTCTAAAGAGATCAGGGGTGTGACTCATGGACTTAATCAGTCATCTCAGGAGAAGCCAGAAATAGAAAGAGGATTCTCCCAGCAAAGACACTGCCAGTTTGAGCTAAAGAGAAAGCAGGATGGAATGAAGGAAAGCTGTTGGCCTTTTTGGATTCTACAGGACTGGTCCACAGAGCTATGCAGCTGTGCAAGGGCACTATTCTTTAAGGAAAGGGAAGAATGACCCTGAAGGTATTTCAGAGATAGTCAGGGCTAATTACTCCCATCACAAACCTAAGAGACAAGGCTGTTTCCTCCTGGGTTTCAAAGGGTAGGCCTGTCTCTCCAGATTTGGAAAGCCAGGATGACCAGTACCTCAGTGGTAGGCTACCCTAGCAGAGAGCCATGTGGATGGTGCCTCACAGAGGGCAGCGTGGGTGGGGCTCTTACCAAGAGCCAAAGGAGCAGGGTGTTTTGCAGAGCCATGGGAGCGATGCTGCCACCCCAGTGGGCCTGGAGCGTACAGTGCTGAATCAAAGAGGATTATTTGTGAGCCTTCATATCTAATGGAATTTGCCTTGCTAGGTTTTGAACTTGCTTGGGATCCATCACCACTTCTTTCCTTCTGAATTCTCCCTTTTAGAATGGGATTGTCTATCCTACTGCACCATTGCATTTTTTTAATTGAAATATAATTAACATAGTGTTATATTAGTTTCAGGTGTACAATATAATGATTCAACAATTCTATGTATTACTCAGTGCTCATCACTATAAGTATACTCTCAATTCCCCTCACCTATTTCACCCATCCCTCCATCCAGGTCCCCCCTACAACCACCAGTTTATTCACTGTATTTAAGATGGTATTTTTTTTTTTTGTCTTTTTATCATCTGTTCATTTGTTTTGATTTTAAATTCCACATATGAGTGAAATCGTATGGTATTTGTCTTTCTCTGTCTGACTTATTTCACTTAGCATTATACCCTCTAGGTCCATCCATGTTTTACAAATGTCAAGATCTCATTCTTTTCTAGGCTGAGTAATATTCCATTGTGTATATATTCATCTTCTTTATCCATTCATCTATAGACATCTGGGCTGCTTCCATATCTTGGCTATTGTGAATAATGCTGCAATAAACATAGGGGTACACAGATCTTTTCAAATTAGTGTTTTTATTTTCTTTGGCCACCACTGTATTTTGGAAGCACATAACTTGTCTAGTTTCATAGGGTCATGGCTTAGAGAGGAAATCTGCCTCAGGATGAATCAGACCCTGAGTTACACCCATATCTGATTTAGATGATATTTAGATGAGATTTTGGACTTTAGAGTTGATGCTGGAATGATTTAAGACCTTTGGACCTATTGGGATGAACTGAATATATTTTGCATGTGATAAGAACATGAATTTGGGGAGGGTAAGGGGCAGAATGCTATAGACTGAATTCTGAGTCTTGAAAATTCGTATGTTGAAGTGCTAACCCCTGAGATATTGTGATTTATAAGAGAAAGTCAAATATATATTTCTCAAATATATTTAGTCTTCATTCATGGTTCCTGACTCACAGTAACCCAAACCCTTGGAATTTCATAAGTACTGAGAGTGACAAAGGTGTCTCTTGTTATGTTAATAAGGTGACTTTTGGACCCCACTTAGGGATGGGGGCTGGTTGCCAGGGGAACCAACCATGCACGCGATTGAAGCGTTGGAATTTGCAGTCCCACCAGGACCTCCAAACTCCTCAGGAGAGGGAGAGTGGCTGGAAGTTGAATCAATAGCCAATCACCAATGATTTAATCAACCATGACTATGTAATGAAGCCTCCACAAACCCCCAAAAGGATAGAGTTTGAAGAGCTTCCAAGTTAGTGAACAGATGGAGATTTGGGAAGTACGGTGCACATGGAAGTTCTGTGCCCTTTCTCCATACCTTGCTCTATGCATCTCCTCTATCTGGCTGTTCTTGAGTTATATCCTTTTCTTTCTTTCTTTTTTTTTTTAATTTTATTATGTTATGTTAGTCACCATACAATACATCATTAGTTTTTGATGTAGTGATCCACGATCCATTGTTTTCGTGTAACACCCAGTGCTCCATGAGTTATATCCTTTTCTAATAAGCTGGTGATCTAGTAAGTAAGATGCTTCTCTGTGAGCTGATCTAGCAAATTATTTGAACCCAAGGAGGGTGTTGTGGGAACCTCTGATTTATAGCCTGTTGGTCAGAAGCACAGGTAACAACCTGCGCTTGTGACTGGTGTCTGATGTTTGTGGAGGGGGACAGGTAGACTGAACCCTTGACCTGTGAGATATGGTGCCATCTCCAGGTAGATAAGTTGAATTGAGTTGAATTGTAGGACACCCTTTTGGTGTCCAAGAATTGCTTGGTGCTGTGTGGGAAGTATGCCCCCCCTCCACATTGGAAATTGAGTCTTGGAACACATGGAAGGCACAATTGGACCATATTTGGAGATAGGGCCTACAAAGAGGTAATTAAGGTGAAATGGTCATAAGGGATGGGCCCTGATATGGATTAGTATCCTTATAAGAAGAGACACCAGACAGCCTCCATCCCCCCTTGGCCATGTTAAAGATATGGTGAGAAGGCAACCATCTGCAAGCTAGAAAGAGAGTTCTCACTAGAAATTATATCAGCCAGAACCTTTATCTTGGACTTTCTGGTCTTCAGAACTGTGACAAAATTAATTTCTATTGTTTAAGCCACCCGGTCTATGGTATTTTGTTATAGCAGCCTGAGCAAACTAAGACAACACCCAAAGTAATGATCTTAGTACTCTATCACTGCAGTAGACTTGGCATTTAAGGGGGCAGTATCCTTTGGCTTTCAAATTGCTAAATTCTAGCACTGATTTCCTTTTGCAACATTTTAAAGACCTTTTAGTCTCTTCAAGAGACAATCACACCTGTTAGCCTACTCTAAATTCCATTAGTATGGGAAGGGATATTTTAAGAAGACAAACTTGTTTGTGTGGGCCAACTGCTGTTCTCTTCTGCTTACATCTGCAAAAGTAGGGTTCACAGTGTCCTGGTAGTTTATTCCTCTAAGGTTGTACAATCAATTGGGTACTTCTAGAAACACCCAGAGGGTCTTCAAAGAGACATTTATATTCACCATTTAGTGTAAAACATCCTTTCCCAAACCTGCCAACAACTCCCAGTATATAACCACTCGCCACCTGTTCTTTGGAGATTGCTTCTGCATCATTACAAGCAAAGAAATCAATACTAGACCATTGATTTGGGAAAGAGACAAGATTGCACAGCAATAATACATAAAGTTAGTCAAGCCCTACTTCTCAATTGTTTTGAAAGAACAGATAGTTCAATGCCCCATTCTGAAATAGGTACTCATCCTGCATTGGCGATCTTATAGCAATAAAGGCCCAAGATAGATGAGGCACCATAACCCCAATTGACTTTACAGCTCTTGAGTGCTACAGAGAATCTCAAAATGCCTTTTTAGACTCAACAGTAATGTATTAACTAGAATCCAGCTCCCCTCTCTGCAGTCTATCTCTCAGTTTAATTTAAAAAGTGTGGGCCGGGGCCCAGGGTCACTCTGCCAGTGCCACCAAACAGTTAAGTGGTGTGGGTGCTGCAACCGCAGAGAGGAGTTGAAGGTCTGGTCCAAATATGTATTCTGTCATGAGAGGTAAAGCCAATTGTTTACCTTATCCATTAATTTACTAAGACACCATCTGTCTTTCTAAGCCAAATTAACATGTAAAAGTCATTTAGATATGTTAATTGGTTTTGAACCAGGAAATAGATTCAATAAAAAGGGACTACGGGCATGAAGAACATTACCTGTTTACCTAGAACTTCATGTTTTTAAAGACTCACATGCATTAGATCCCTTGATCCTAACTCCAATCCTACAGACTATCACTGTAAACATCTTAAAGAGGAGGAAATTAAGGCTCTTAAAGTAACCTAGGGAAGACACTATTGGAGAGCGAAAGGAGTGAACACTCATCAGGGATTTTTTTTTTTTAAAGATTTATTTATTTATTTGAGAAAAAAAGGGAGAGTGAGCACGAGAGAGAGAGCAAGCACCAGAAGGAGGAGAGGCAGAGGGTGAGGGAGAAGCAGACTGCCCGCTGAGCAGGGAGCCGGACGTGGGACTCCATCCTAGGACCCTGAGATCATGACCTGAGCCAAAGGAGGACACTTAACCAACTGAGTCACTCAGGAGCCCCTTATCTGGGATGTTTTATCCTCCTTTAGCCAAACAGCCCCAAAGATTGGTACCATTATTATCCTCTTTTAAAGCTTAGGAAATTGAGACTCAGAGTAGCAACTTGTGACAAAGCTACTAAGGAGCAGAGCCAGGACTTGAACCCCGATCTTTTGGACTTCAAAGTCCATTCTTTATTGGGTTTCAGTTTACGATAGCAAGGTAGGAAGATCCATGGACACACTGAGTCTACAGCCACATATGGAACAATTTCCTTTTAAGAAAATCCAAAGGCTGGGGTGCCTGGGTGGCTCAGTTGGTGAAGCGTCTGCCTTCGGCTCAGGTCATGATCTCAGGGTGCTGGGAATCAAGTCCCACGTCCAGCTCCCTGCCCAGTGGGGTGTCGGCTTCTCCCTCTGCCCCTCCCCACCACTGCTCATGCTTGCTCTCTCTCTCAAATAAATAAATAAAAAATCTTAAAAAAAGAAATCCAAAGGCTGGCTGAGTGATGACTACACACTGGGCAAACAAGAAGAAAACCACATTGACATGGGTAGGAGAGAATCGGACACAATCTTGCCATAAACTCCACCCCTGGTGCAGCATCCCATAACAGGGAGGGAACTCAAAACCTGGAGCTTCTCCCTGAGGAGTGAAGGGTTTAAATCCTACCTCAGGTATCCCAACCTTTAAGGCATACACTTGAGAGACAAGTCTCCAAAACATCTAACTTTGAAACCCAACAGGGCTTGTGTCCTGAGACCCACAAGACTGTAGCAATCTGAGAAACCCTTCTTAAAGAACCTACCTGCTGGGACTTCCCCACCCAAGAGGCAGCCAATTGTGCCTGGACTTAAAGTGAAGGAGGCTCACCTGCTTATATTAAAGCACCGGTGTGAGGGGCAGACATCTAATTTAACATACACATCTAGGAGCCTGCTGGAACACTTTCCAGGGACAAAGACTAGCAGGTACCATCTTTACGCTTTCCCTTTGCCAGGCTCCAGGGCACCAGTATCCCACAGAATGGAACTTTTATGTGTGTCTGGTGGCCTGAGTTTTATGGCTGTTGTCTAGGGGACGCCTCTTGATTGCCTGGCTCTGGAGGCCAGGTGAGTTTGTGTTCCTGGTCCCATGGGACTGTAATAATAGGTATCACCCAGAAAAAAGCTTATACCCGTCTGACACCCTGAATTTTGTTATTACTATCAGGGGACTGCTCTATATCATCTGGCTCTGGCAGCCAGTGAGGCTTATGCTCATGGGTTCCACAGAACTGTAACCAATGGAGAAAGAGTTCTTAAAAACTTACCACCCCCAGGGCAGAGCAAGGGGTAACAGACCCCAGGAGAGCTTGGTCTTTCTGTGAAGGAGGCCTATTAGCTAACCATGGGGCTGACTATAAACCTTCCAAAAACCTCGAGAGAGGGTGCTATCTTTCCACTTACCCTCTGCCAAGCTCCAGACGTGCCAGGGTCTCCTGGAGGGGAGCTGTACACACATCCGATGTTCTGTTTTTTGTCTGGTGTCCCAGGCTATATGGTTGCTGCCCAGAAGATGCTCCTAGATCACCTGGCTCTGGTGGCTGGGAGCCTGCTTTCCTGGGTCCCATAGGACTGTGGCAGAGAGACAGTTTCTGGCAGGCTTCCACTCTCCGGGCACTGTACAGAGAGTGGTCTGAGGCACACTCCCTAGTCTTTCTGTGAGGAAGGCCTCTTTGCATGTCCTGGATCATTGGCCTGAGGGGCAGACTTCAGGTTTGGCATATATTTAGTGGCCTAGGGAGCTGCTCTGAAGGAACATAGGCTATGATACCATCTTGGTGCTGTCTCTCTGCTTTGCTTCAGCTCACCAGGATCATACAAGATACCCTTGTCTAGAACCCTGATGTCTGTAACTGCTTCCCAGAGGATACCTCCAGATCCGCCTATGCTTACAGTCCCACAGGACTGTATATATTTGCATTTTTAAAAAGCAGATGCCTGAGGGTCTGCCTTCCAGTCAGCCTGAATTTAGGTGTTGAGACTCTCCCCTTTGGGACACTGATAGGTCTTGGCATATTCTCAACTACTGGGAGCTATTAAAAATATAATAGACTGCTTGAACAGGCACAAATTTGAGAGATGACAAAGAGGTGGGGTAGGGTTGAATGACACGGTTCATCTACATAAGACCACTCCTTTATGGCTGAGAGAGCTGGCTGTATAATCTACTGTATGGAAACAGAGACTCAAGGTAAATGAAAAAACAGACAAATATGTACCAAATGAAAGAACAAGATAAAACCCCTAAGGAAAAAGCACATTAATGAAATGGAGATAAGTAATTTACCTGATAAAGAGTTCAAAGTAATGGTCATAAAGATGTTCACTGAACTGGGGAGAAAAATGGATGAATACAGAGAGATGAAAAATATAAGAAAGTACCACACGAAAGCCACAGAGCTGAAGAATACAATAACTGAACTGAAAAATACACTATAGGGGTTCTGGGGCACCTGGGTGGCTCAGTTCGTTAAGTGTCTGACTTTGGCTTGGGTCATGATCTTGGGGTCCTGGGATTGAGCCCCATGTCGGGCTCCCCACTTGGCAGGGAGTCTACTTGTCCCTCTCCCTCTCTCTCCTTGCCTCTCCCCTGCTCATACTCTCTCTCTCCCTCTCAAATAAATAAAATCTTAAAAAAAAAAAAAAGAAAGAAAAATACACTATAGGAGTTCAATAGCAGACTAGATGAAGCAAAAGAAAGGATCAGTCAACTCAAAGATGAGGTAGGGGAATTCACTGAATCAGAGCAGCAGAAACAAACAAAAAAGAAAGAAGTGCAGATAGCTTAAGGGATGTAGAGAACAACATCAAATGGACAATGTTCACATCATAGGGCTCCTAGAAAAAGAAAAGAGAGAGAAAGGGACAGAAATCTTATTTGAAGAAATAATGGCTGAAAATTTTCCTAACCTGGGGAAATAAACAGACATCCAGATCCAGGAAGCCCGGAGAGTTCCAAATAAGAGGAACTCTAAATTAGAGACCTACACCAAGGCACATTATAATTAAAATGTCAAAAGTTAAAGACGAGGAAATATTAAAAACAGCAAGAGAAAGACAACTTGTTATATACAAGGGAACCCCCCATAAGACTCTCAATAGATTTTTCAGCAGAAACTTTGCAAGCTAGAAGGGAGTGGTACTATGTATTCAAAGTGCCAAAAAAGACCACATGCACAAACAAACCCACAAAAAACACAAAGAAAACAAAAACAACTTCCAACCAAGAATACTCTACCTAGCAAAGTTATCATTCAGAAGTGAAGGAGAAAGAGTTTTTCAGACAAGCAAAAGCTAAATGAGTTCACCACTACTAAACTGGCCTTACAAGAAATGTCAAAGGAACTTCCTTAAGCTGAAAAAAAAAAAAAGCACTAATTAGTAACAAGAACACATATTAAAGAATAAATATCACTGGAAAGGTAAACATATAGTAAAGTGAGTGGATCAATCATTTATAAAGCTAGTATAAAGACTGAAAGACAAAACTAGTAAAAATAACTATGATTACAACAATTAGTTAAGGGATACACAAAATAAAAAGATGTAAACTGTGACATCAAAAACATAAAATGAAAAAGAAACCATAAAATGTGTGGAGGGAAGAGCAATGATTTTGAGCTTTACAATGGAATGAAGCTTAAGTTGTAATCAATTTCAAATAGACTTTTATAGATATAAGTTGTTATATGTAAGCTCATGGTAACCATAAGGCAAAAACACAAAAGATAAAACAATGTAAGTGTACCATTAAAGAAACTACAAAGGAAGAGATCAAGAGAAGAAAGAGAGAGGACCTACAAAAACAGCCCAAACAATTAACAAAATGGCAATAAGCACAAACTATCAATAATTACTTCAAATGTAAATGGATAAATTCTCTAATCCAAAGACACAAAGTGGCTGAATGGATAAAAAAAATAAGACCCATCTATATGCTGTCTAAAAGAGACTCACTTTAGATGTATGGACACATACAGACTGAAAGTGAAGGGACCAAAAAAGATATTCCATGCAAATGAAAACCAAAAAAAAAACTAGGGAAGTTATACTTATATCACACATAATAGACTTTAAAACAAAGGCTGTGTTAAGAGACAAAGAAGGGAGTTACATAATGACAGAAGAATCAATCCAACAAGAGGCTATAACATTTGTTAATATTTATGCACTCAACATAGGAGGACCTAAATATATAAAGCAAATACTAACAGACCTAAAGGATGAAATTGACAGCAATACAATAATAGTAGGAGATTTAAATCAATGGATCAATCATCCAGACAAAAAATCAACAAGGAATCATCAGCCTTAAATGACACAGCAGACCAGAAGGGCTTAACAGATATATACAGAACATTCCATTCAAAAGCAAAGGAATACACATTCTTCTGAGTGCACATGGAACATTTTCCAAGACAGATCATATGTTAAGCCACAAAACAAGACTTAATAAATTTAAGAGGATTGAAATTTTATCAAGCATCTTTTCTGATCACAGTGGTATGAAACTAGAAATTAAATACACAAGGAAAACTGGGAAATTCATAAATCCGTGGAGATTAAACAACATGCTACTGAACAACTAATGGGTCAAAGAAGAAATCAAGAAATAAAAAAATACCTTGAGACAAATGAAAATGGAAATGTAACAAAGTCCATGCTTTATTTATTACATTGATGAAAACTATGGCTTATTTACAGTGAATGTAATTGGACAAGAATTCTTGATGTTAAGAGTTTTAGCTTTCTTGAAGAAGTGGTTTGTCTAGAATGGGCAATATACAGTTAAGAAATTAATATGTGACATAATGGATAAAGTGTAGGCTATGGAATCAGAGAGAACTCTGTTTAAATCCCAGCTCTACTAATTGCTAGGTGTGTGACCCTAAGCATGTCAGTTCACCTGTCTGAGCTTTATTTTCCTCATCTGTCAAATGGATAAAAAGATCTTAACCTCATAAAGATCAAATTATGTAACACCAATAATGTTCCTGGCACATCAACAAATACTGGTTATTTTCCTCTATTAAAATGTTTCTCCAAGAAGCAGAAGAGTCCTAGAATAGAGGCAAACAAGGGTCTCTTATTTGTTAGAGAATAAAGACAGAAACATAGAGTGGAAGGCACATAACAGATCTATTTGTACAGGTAGCCTCTGCAAACAGTCACAGCTTATTACAATATTGGGTGTAAGGTAGATGGATGATCAGTAACTTTTTGCTGGATGGAGGAATGCAGGAAAGAAGAGCAGACCCATCCCAATAACAGTGTGTTGGATAAAATTAAAATCAGATTTATAGTATTTTCTTACCTTGACTGCATAGTTATTAAGTGGATCTTTTGCATATGAAGCTGTATAGTAAACGGCATCACCTGCCTCACAACATGGCTTGTCACTGGTTAGCCTGAAGTCTGACCAGCTGTCCACCCCAAAACGGAGCTGGTCTTTCTGTCCAGCCATGAAGAGGTCTTCACATTTTACAGCCAGTTTCTTCAAGGCATCTGTATGAAGGCTTCGGATTTTACCCACCACTTCTTCCCGATTCTCAAGTCCTCGATAAAGTGCTTGTCTCTGTGGCTTCTGCATGCTTCGTCCCTGTCTGCAAGAGGGACCACGCCGGCTGGACAGGGACTCCATGCTGTTGGAAAATCTATCCTTAATACTGAGAGTGGTTAAGCTGGAGATACTGTTTGCCGCTGAGGGGACAGGTCTCTCCTTGTGCAAAGGTCTTTCTAAAGAGTCATAAGACTCAATGTCTAGTCCCTTGAGCTCATAACTGATGGAAGAGCCAGCACTACTGGCATCCCAGTTGGGGTCGATATCATAGGTGGGATTTGCCATTACACAAAGACTCGTTTCCATGGATTTTTGGAGGTCTTTGGGGATTGGCTCTGTATTGGCTCTTATGATCATTTTCTTTGGCAGCGGGGGTGGCGTAGGTTGGGAAGCATTAGGTGCTTCTTGGTCTGTTTTCCCACTAAAGACAATGGCATCATCCAAAGTTCCCTTAGGCTGCCGTGGCTGCTTGGGTGGTATCATGGCTGCTCTAGATTGCCCTGTATTGTTTTAAAAGAAAGAAAGAAAAATAATAGTTAAGTTTTTATTCTTGTTACATAATTGAAACTTTAGGAGAAATAAATGATGTGGCCATGAGAATATAAGAAGTCAATGACTTAATTCAAAATGTGAACAATGTCTCAGCATTTCTGTGCCAGAGAACAGAGTAATGGGCTTTGTTTTCAAAAAAAGAATTGAGATTCTCTATTCCTGCCTCCAAGAGTGCTATATTTACCCCACTAGAATATGAAAGAGTGACAGACACTCAAATAATTTCATTGTGACAGAGTAGAGATTAAAGCATTTGTGGATTAAGAAAAATACTTGGAAGCATTTAAAAAAATTGAAACTAGCAATGGGACCACTAGACTGATGCTCAGAAGATACTATTCTGTTCTTTTAACTTTGTTCCAAAGTTACACTGTAATGTATATAGCACTTGTCATTTTCAATCCAACACATAATGAATATGATTCCATAAACCATGTTATTTTATTTCACTACAGAGATGGATTCTAGCACTGGTCTTAAACTGGTTTATGTATAAATTCTTGTGATTGGGATAAAGGGAACAATATATATGAGCAATCAACTGCTGTTCCAAACATCCTTCACAAACTCTTACGTGATTCTGTTTTATTATGGGGGGGTATACAAACTATGATTTGAACAATACTGCTTTTGAACATCTCTTACAAGCCCTAGTTATAGAATCAATTACTCTGCTTCCTTTCTAGCACTTGCACTTAGAAGATTATAAAATGTAGATGTGTGAATATGAAAATACAACAATCCAAAATCCTTGGGATGCGGCAAAAGCAGTTCTAAGAGGGAAATATATAGCAATAAAGGCCTACCTCAAGAAACAAGGAAAAGCTTGAATAAAAAAAAAAAAAATCTAACCTTATACCTAAAGGAACTAGAAAAAGAAGAACAAACAAAACCCAAGGTGATGAGAAGGAAGGAAACAATAAAGATTAGAGCAGAAATAAATGGCATAGAGACTAAAAAAGAAAAAAAAATCAATGAAACCAAGAGCTGTTCTTTGAAAAGATAAAGAAAATTGATAAACCCTCAGCTAGACTCATTAAGAAAAAAAAAAGAAAGGACCCAAATAAAATCAGAAACAAAAGAGAAGTAACACTGACACAACAGAAATACAAAGGAATATAAGAGAAAACTACAAAATGTTATATGCCAACAAATTAAACAACCTAGAAGAAATGAATAAATTCCTAGAAACATACAATCTTCCAAAACTGAATCAGGAAGAAACAGAAAATCTGAACAGATCGACTACAAGTAATGAAATTGAATTGGTAATTAAAAAAAAATCCCAACAAACAGAAGTCCAGGACCAGATGGGTTCACAGGTGAATTCTACCAAACATTTAAAGAAGAGATAATAACTATTCTTCCTTAACTATTCTAAAAAATAGAAAAAGAAGGAAAGCTTCCAAATACATGATAATACAAATAAACACGAGGCCAGTATCACCCTGATACCAACAGCAGACAAGGACACCATACACAAAAAAGAGAACTAGAGACCAATAACCCTGATGAACATAGATGCAAAAATCCTCAACAAAATATTTGCAAATTGAATTGAACAATACATTAAAAAGATCATTCACTACGATCAAGTGAGATTTATTCTGGGGATGCAAGGATGGTTCAGTAGTCACAAATCAATCAATGTGATACATCACATCAACAAAACAAAGGATAAAAATCATATGCTCATGGTAATAGATGTTCATTCATGATAAAAACTCTTGACAAAGTCGGGTTAGAGGAAACATACCTCAACATAATAAAGGCCATATATGAAAAAGCCATTGGTAACATACTCAATGGTGAAAAACTGAGAGCTTTTCCTCTAAGATCTGGGACAAGACAAGGATGTCCACTCTCGCCACCTTTACTCAACATAGTAATGGAAATCCTAGCCACAGTAATGTAATCAGACAAGAAAAAGAAATGAGTCATCCATATCGGTAAAGAAGAAGTTAAACTGTCACTATTTGCAGACAACATGATACTATACATAGAAAACCTTAAAGACTCCACCAAAAAACAACTAGAAGTAATAAATGAATTCAAGAAAGTTGCATGATACAAAATTAATACCCAGAAACTGGTAGTGCTTCTGTATACTAATAATGAAGTAGCAGAAAAAGAAATTAAGAAAACAGTCCCATTTATAATTGGACCAAAAACTTAGGAATAACCTTAACCAAAAAGGTGAAAGACCTGTACTCTGAAAACTATAAAACACTGATGAAGGAAAATGGAGATGACACAAACAAATGGGAAGATATTCCATGCTCATGAATTGGAAGAATTAATATTGTTAAAATGTCTAAATTGCCCAAAACAATCAACAGATTCAATACAATCCTTATCAAAATACCAACACTATTTTTCACGGACCTAGAACAAATAACACCAAAATTTGTATGGAACCATAGAAGATACCAAATAGCTAAAGCAATCTTGAGAAAGAAAAACAAAGTTGGAGGTACCACAATTTCAGATTTCAAATTATACTGAAAAGCTATGGTAATCAAAACAGTATAGTACTGACACAAAAATAGATACACAGATCAACAGAACAGAATAGAGAGCCCAGAAACAAACCCACAACTATATGGTTAATTAATCTATGACAAAAGAGGCAAAAATATACAATGAGGAAAAGACAGTCTCTTCAGTAAATGGTGATGGGAAAACTGGACAGCTGCCTGTAAAAGAATGAAACTGGATCACCTTTTAACACCATACACAAAAATAAACTCAAAATGAATTTAAGACCTAAATATGGGACCTGAAACCAAAGAAATCCTAGAAGAGAACACAAGCAGTAATTTTTTTGACATCAGCTATAGTAATATTTTTCTAGATATGTCTCCTAAGGCAACAAAAGCAAAAACAAACTACTGGAACTACATCAAAACAAAACAAAACAAAAATCTTTTGCACAGCAAAGGAAACCATCAACTGAACAAAAAGGCAACCTACTGAATGGGAGAAGATACTTGCAAATGATATGTCTTATAAGGGGTTAATATCCAAAATATAAAGAACTTATCCAACTCAACAACAAAAACCAAACAATTTAACTAAAAAATGGGCAGAGGACCTGAATATATAAAGAAAACATACAGATGGCCAACAGACACATGAAAAGATGCTCAACATCACTACTCGTCAGGGAAATGCAAATCAAAACCCCAATGAGATTTCTCCTTACACCTGTTAGAATGGCTAAAATAAGAAAGACAAGAAATGATAAGTGCTGGCGAGGATGTAGAGAAAAAGGACCCCTCATATACTGTTGGTTGGAATGTAAATTGGTATAGCCACTGTGGGAACCAGTATGGAGGTTCCTCACTTCCACTTACGGAATGAGTAAGTCATGGAACAAAAGGCATGGCAAAAGGAATATAATCAATGCTCTTGTAACAGTGATGTATGGTGACAGATGGTAGCTACACTTGTGGTAAACACATAATGTATAAACAAATACACCTGTGATCAATGACATCTTTTGGGCTCATTGTATAATAGGGAGAGACATTATTTTTTTAAAGGCAGAGAAATATACCATGGAACTTTTATAGAAGTTATTATAATTAGTAATGTTATTAAAATGAGGCCTTATTGAATATCTCAGAGTAAGAGTATAATGCTCTGTTATGGGATGAATTATGTCCTCTCTCCCAAAATGTTGAAGTCATAACCTCTGGTACCTGTGAATATAACCTTATTTAGAAATAGAGTCTTTACAGAGATAATCAAGTTAAGATGAGGTCATTAGGGTGGACCTTAATCCAATATGACTTGTGTCCTTATAAAAAGAGGAAATACCATATAAAAAGAGACAAAAGGGAGAACACCATGTGGTGACAGAGGTAGAGAATGGAATAATCCAGCTGCAAGCCAAGGGTGTCAAGGATTGATGGCCACCACTAGATGCTAGAGAGAGATAAGGAAGGATTCTATCCAGAGCCTCAGAGAAAGCATGGCCTTGCTAACACCTTGATTTCAGACTTCTAGCCTCCAAAACTATTGAGAGAATAAATTTCTCTTGTTTTAAGGAACCCAAGTTATGGTACTTTGTTATAGCAGCCCTAGGAAACTAATACATACTCCTACTAATGGTCAGATAGAAGGCACCAGATGGTTCTGAGGGTGATAATGAATAAAGATGGTGGTTTATTTTTATTAAAATCATGTCCTTGTAGCAATGCCTAGTGTGGGCACCAATATAAACTGTGATTATACTAACACTATATTCCATTTCCTATTCCTGCAACTCTCTCTAAGAACACCTAGAAATGAGAAGAGAACTATGACAATACATATAGCCAACCTAAGGACCACCTTTCTCCACCAATGACATTTGGCAAATAAATATTTTTTACAAGGAAGAGAGCTATATTACATATAAATATAAACAAAAAAAAATGTGTGTGTGTGTGTGTGTGTGTGTGTACAGCATAAGAATGAGAGAGACAAAGAATATGAGAATGCTAAGAGGGCCAGAACTTCGCTTGATTCATTATTGTGTCCTCTATGTCAAGACAGGGCCTGGATATAAAAGATGCTCAATAAATGTTTCTTAGGGTGCCTGGATGGCTCAGGCAGTTAAGCATCCGACTCTTGATTTTGGCTCAGGTCATGATCTAGGGGTCCTGGGATTGAGCCCTGCATCGGGTTCTGTGCTCAGCAGGGAGTCTGCTTGAGATTCTCTCTCTCTCCCTCTGCCCCTCCACCCACCCATGCATCACTCTTTTTCTCTCTCTCTCAAATAAATAAATAAATCTTTAAAAAAATGTTTCTTGAATGACTAAAAGTATAAATTAGAACTGGAAAAAAATAAGTGGTAAAATTATAGAGGTACCTATAACAAGAAAAGATACTGAATTAATAATTTAAAATATTCCCACAAAGAAAAGTCCAGGGCAACATGGCTTTATTGATGAATTCTACCAAATGTTTACTTATTTATTTTTTAAAAGATTTTACTTATTTATTTGACAGAGAGAGATATAGCGAGAGCAGGAACACAAACAGAGGGAGTGGAAGAGGGAGAAGCAGGCTTCCCGCCGAGCAGGGAGCCTGATGTGGGGCTCGATCTCAGGACCCTGGGATCATGACCTGAGCCGAAGGCAGACGCTTAATGACTGAGCCACCCAGGCGCCCCTCTACCAAATGTTTAAAGAAAAACTAATATCAATCTTGCACAAACTCTTCCAAAAATAGAAGGGGAGGGAGCACTTCCCAGCTTGAAATCTATGAAGCCAATATTACTTACACACCAAAATCAGACAAAGGCATCACAAGAAAACTAGAGACTAATAACCCTTATGAATACAGACACAAAAAATATTTATAAAATACTAGCAAACTGAATCTAGCAACATATAAAAAAGATTATACACCATGACAAAGTTGGATTTGTCCCAGGAATACATGGTTGGTTTTAACATCTGAAAATCAATCAATGGAATACACCATGCAAACAGAAAAAAGGGGGACAAAACCTCACATGATCACTTTAACAGATGCAGAAAAAGCATTTGAGAAAATCCAACACCTTTTCAAGATAAAATACTGAACACACTGGGAAAAGGAGAGAACATCCTCAACCTGATAAAGGGAACCTATGAAAGCCCCAAAGTGAACATCATCCTTATTGGTAAAAAAACTCCATTATTTCCCCAGTAAGATCAAGAATAAGACAAGGATTTCCACTCTTGTCACTTCTATTCTACATTTCACTGGAGGATCTAGACAGGGCAATTAGGAAAGCAAAAGAAACAAAAACATCCAGATCGGAAAAGAAGTAAAACTATCTCTAATCAAAGATAACACAATCTTGTATATAGGAAAGCCTGAGGAATCCACAATAAATTGTCACAACTAATATACCAGTTCAGCAAAGTTGCAAGATCTAAGCTCTACATAAAACAACTGTATTTTCTACACACTAGCAATGAAAAATCAAAAGCTTATTATTAAAAAACAATTCCATTTACAATATCATCAAAAACAATATAGTATTTAGAAATAAATTTAACTCAAGACTTATACACTGGAAGCTATCCAACAACACTGAAAGAAATTAAAGACCTAAATAAATGGAAAAACATCTTATGTTCACAGATCAGAGACTTAATATGCTAAGATGGAAACACTCCCCAAATTGTTCTGAAGATTTAATGTAATCCCTATCAAAAACCCAGCTGGCCTTCTTGCAGGAATTGACAGGAGGATCCTAAAATTCATATGGCAATACAATGGATCTAAAGTAACCAAAAAACATCTTAAAAAGAAGAACAAAATTGGAGAAGTCACATTTCCCAATTTCAAAACTTACTTCAAAACTACAGTAATCAAGATTGTATGTACTGTGTGTTAGGGGGATGGGTGAAAGAGATTAAGAGGTACAAACTTCTAGTTATAAAATAAATAAAGTCACAGGGATGAAAAGTACAGCATAAGGAATAGAGTCAATAATACTGTAATAACTTGATGATGACAGATGGTAACTACACTAATCTTGGTGAGCATTTTGTAATGTCTGTAAGTGTTGAATCACTATGTTGTGCACCTAAAACTAATAGTTGTACATCAACTATACTTCAATTAAAATTTTTTAAAAAAGATTGTGTGTACTAAGAATAGAAATATAGATGAATGGACTAGAATTGAGAGTATAAAAATAAACCTGTATATTTATGGTCAATCAATTTCCAACAAGGGTGCCAAGACAATTCAATGGGGAAGTAGTAGTTTTTCCAACATATGATGCTGGGACAACTGGATATCCATATACAAAAGAATGAAATTGAACTCCTACCTTATACTATATATAAAAAGTAACTAAAATATAGCAAAGATCTCAACATAAGAACTAAAACCATAAAACTCTCTTTTTTTTTTTAAGATTTTATTTATTTATTTGACACAGAGAGAGAGACACAGCGAGAGAGGGAACACAAGCAGGGGGAGTGGGAGAGGGAGAAGCAGGCTTCCTGCCAAGCAGAGCCCGATGCAGGGCTCGATCCCAGGACCCTGGGATCATGACCTGAGCTGAAGGCAGACACCTAACAACAGCCACCCAGGTGCCCCAAAACTGTAAAACTCTTAGAAGAAAACACAGGAATCACTCTTTTCAACCTTGGATTAGGCAATGATTTTGCAGATATGACACCTAAAAGCATAAGCGAAAAAACAAAAAATAAATTGGAATTCATAAATATTAAACACTTTTGTGCCTCAAAGAACAACTTCAATAAAGTGAAAAGACAACCCACAGAATGGGAGAAATACTAGATAAGAGTTAAGAGATACTAGATAAGAGATAAGAGACTTGTATCCAGAATTTATAAATAACTTAACAGTAAAAAGATAATCCATTATAAGTGAGCAAAGGATTTGCATAGACATTTCTCCAAAGAAGAAACGCAAATGGCCAATAAGCACATGGAAAGACGTTCAACAACACTCCGCATTAGATAAATGCAAACCCAAACCAAGAGACACCACTTCACCTCCACTAAGCTAGCTATAATCAAACAGATGGACATGTGTTGGTGAGGATATGGAGAAATTCAAACCCTTACACATTGCTAGTAGGAATCTAAAATGGTGCAATCACCTTGGAAAATAGTTCGGTAGTCACTCAAAAAGTAAAACATAAAGTTTACTACATGATCCAGCATCTCCAATCCTACAGATATATCCAAGAGAAATGAAAACATATGTCCACTTGTACACAAATGTTCTTAGCAACATTATTCCTAACAGCCAAAAAGGAGAAACAACCCATATGTCCATCAACTGATGAATGGATAAAGGAGTATTATTCAGCTCTAAGAGGATATGAAGTACTGATGTATGCTACCTCCTGTATGAACCTTGAAAATATTATGCTAAGTGAGAGAAGCCAGTCACAAAGGTCACATATCGTATGATCCCACTTGCATGAAATGTCCAAAAATATGTAAATCCCTAGAGACAGAAAGTAGATTAGTGGTTGCTGGAGAATGGGGGGAATGGAAATGGAGAGTGACTGCTGTTTAGGATGATGAACATGTTCTGGAATTAGATACTGGTGATCGTTGTAAAATTCTGTGAATATACTAAAACTCATGGAATTGAACCCTCTGAATCTTATGGTGTGTAAATTATATCTCAACAAAGCAAATCAATAATACATTCCTAGAAATGACCGTAAATTCAGTTTCTAGTCACATCCTTCCATTCCTCTGTGCCCTTACCATCACCAAGGATGGAGGGGCTCGGTATTAACTGCACTCTTCCTGTGATGATGAGGCCTGTTTCCCAAAGCCACCCCAGCCCGATTTTGCCTCAACTAATGTGAGAAGCCAGAGCCATAGTTTATTTACAACATGACAGAAATAGGCTTTATAACAAACCTTATTTTCCACTTGCTGACCCAGACCTTTCAGAGATGAAGTGTGATGGAGAAGGTTAGAAGCAGTGAACTGTGTGCCAGCGTCTTATCATCCTTGCTTGACTACTGTGACAGTTGCCTGTTATCACTGTCTCCAGTTTTGCCTCCCACACCACACTGGTCATTACAGAGATTTTTTTTTTCTTTTTCTTTCTTTCTTTTTTTAACACCAAAGCTGATCATGGTAGTCCTCTACTTAAAAAATATGTCCTTGAGAATTTGGACTTGATCCAGAGGACAGAAATTTCTTGGCTCAAGCACAAAAAGCAAGCCTTTCATGACCCAGCCCTGGCTGTACCTGTTTTTCTTGGAGCATTTCATCTTGCATCTGAAGTCAGAACTACCAACCTGCTTGCAGTGTCTTTAGCACTCTTGGCTACTTCACGTTCTCTATCTCTGCTCAGGCTAACCCTCTTCCAGGAATGGTTTCCCTCTCCTCTCCTCTTTGAACATTCTGCCTCTGAGGAGTGTTTCGTATTCCACTCCCCCAAATTGGCCTCTTTTTCCTTGAGACCTCATATATATGTTGTGAACATTTCTCTCCGACTACTGACTACCCTTGATTTGTGTCCCTATCGAAATTCCCTACTACTGTCACTCATTGAGGGCAGACATTGCGTCTCATTTGTATACCCAGGAATAAGCAAAGAGTCTGGCTGAGGGGAATGGAAGGAAAGAAGGAAAAAACAAAGGAAGAAAACAAAAGGAAGGAAGTATTAATGTATAAATGGAAAAAACTAGAAACACGAACTTATTCTTGGCCTTTCCAATGTGGTCCCTAGAAGAGGCTTTCTGGGGGCGCCTGGGTGGCTCAGTCGTTAAGCGTCTGCCTTTGGCTCAGGTCATGATCTCAGGGTCCTGGGATCGAGCCCCGCATCGGGCTCCCTGCTCAGCGGGAAACCTGCTTCTCCCTCTCCCACTCCCCCTGCTTGTGTTCCCTCTCTCGCTGTGTCTCTCTCTGTCAAATAAATAAATAAAATCTTAAAAAAAAAAAAAAAGAAGAAGAAGAAGAGGCTTTCTGGGTGTCATTTTCCACCCATTTTTCCAAATTAGAACAAACAAAAATAATCATGGACGTGGAAGGAACAGATTCCCAAAGTGCTTTTTTAAAAAATTACCTCAGAACTGGCAAGTGAAACAAAGTCTATCACTGTCAGCAGCTCTTTAGTGCTTATCAGAGGAGGTGGAAGAGGGCTAATCATGCCACTTTCTTCCACCCATAAAGTCCAAACTCCTCAGCAAGCTGGTCAAGCCTCTCAGTCTTATCTACCACTACTTCTCATAACTCCCCCACAGAAACACTTGCTTCCTGTTCTTTTAATATGCTCCATATTTTTATTTCTACCTCTCTGCTTTAGTAAAGGTGTTGTGTCGTAAGCCCAGCTCAGATGGCCCTTCTCCACAGAAGACTCCCTACTCCCCACGTCCAAATTGGGAACCATCACTTCTTCCTCTGTGCTCTCTTAGCACTTTTGCTCTATTACAGCATTTTCAGCCTTTTATAATGTGTGTACGTATTTTTTTTTACACGTCCTCAGAACCTGGCACAGTGTGAGACACGCAGCAGTTGGGCAGTAAGCGGCTGCAAGACTGAAGGACACAGAGTCAGAAGAGTTGCTCATCATTCCAAAATGAAAATGGACAGCCAAGGCAGCAAGGAAATAAAGACAATTAATAGTGGCTTCTCTTCCCAAACAGCAGGATATCATCTCCTGGGAGCTATGGAGATTTCCACACGGGAATCAGAAACGTTGGAATTTTAGATGAAACCAGGAGCATTCCACAGCCCATGCAAACAGGTCAAGCCATTCTCCCACATCTAAAAGTGTTTTGTGTTCTTATTTTTTTCCTCAAGAAAGACAAGTTCTCCTAACTGAATTCCAATCATCAGGGTCAATGTTTTAAAAGCTTGGTATCTGGGCTGTTTTTATTTTAAACTTTTAATCCCGTACATTCCTCTCAAGCCTCTGGGACCAGACACTAAGCTCAGCTTTCAGCAGTCCTGATATAACATCACATACTCTACATTTTTGTGGCATACCAGCTCTCTAAACAGAAAAAAAAAAAAAGAGATTGTGTTCTAAATCTTGCCTTGCTATAGACTAAAAAAGTTCTTTTGGACAAATATGTTTAACTAAACCACATTCAAACCTTACTTTCCCCTCTTTTTGAGCTTCCTTACTCCATCTCTTTACTCTCTCCCCACTTAAAAATGTCTTTGGACTAACAGAGAAGCCACTATGTCATGTTCTGAAAAGCAAATGATGAAAGATGGATTAAAAGGGAATAATTTAATGACACTCTGAAGAAGCCAAAGGGTGTTTAAAACTCCTCAGGAAGGAAAATGATTGATATAGGACTCTTAAGACTTACAAGATTAGTATGAAAAGTAGAAAGGAAGTAAGAAAAATAATATTTCTAAAGATCAACATTTTGTTTATTTATTTATTAAGATTTATTTATTTATTTTAGAGAGAGGGGAGAGAGAGAGAGAGCTAGTACAAGCAGGAGGGGCAGAGGGAGAGGGAGAGAATCTCCAGCAGACACCCTGCTGAGCACAGAGCCTGACACAGGGCTTGATCCCAGGACCCTGAGGTCATGACCTGAACTGAAATTAAGAGTTGGACGCTTAACTGACTGAGCCACCCAGGCGCCCCAAGATCAACATTTTAAAGATGATCACATATTGAAAAACTCAAAACAATAACTCCGTGGTTAGAGAGTGCCGCTGAAAGGCAGTACCACTGAAGACACACCAGGAACAGGCCACAGCACGTGTCTACTTAGGACCTGACAATCATCACAGTCTTGGGGTGCTAGTGAGTAAAGGCACTTAATGACGACACATTTGGACGGGAGCAGAATGCTAAGGAGCATAATTAACTCTTCATTCCCTAAAGACAGGAATGTCATGGGCTCCTACCTAGTTGGTCTCTCTGCCTCCAATTATCTTGTAGTAGCTCCAGAACAAACTTTTAAAAATCCTGATCATGTCCTTTTATTCAAAAATTTTCAGTTGCTCTCCATTTCCTATAGGTAAAAGATAGACTCACTGTGATGTATACATACCATTTATGATCTAGCCTCACTTTTCCACTCTGTCTCATCACCCCTACTCTGCCCCCTTTCACTCTGTACTTAGGCTACCCTGAGTAATTACCTGTGGTTAATTGAACACTCACTGCTCTCTTAAGCTTTAGGCCTTATACATACTCTTCCTTCTACCTGGAATGTTCTCCCTTGCTTGTCAATCTGGCAAACAACTACCCTTCTTTCAAGCTCTCCTCAAACCCTAAGTGACCCTCTCCTAGACTCCTCCGGGCAGAGGCTTTCATTCAACCTTTAAATATCTGCATCACAGCAACTAGCACACAGGCTCCTAAGAGTCCAGCCCATGTCTGTCTTTCCCAAAGGCCAAGGGTCCTTGAAGACAGCACTGCTATTTCCAGCACCAGGAGATAGTTGGGTGTTCGACAAATGTTTGCTGAATGAACGTATTAAAGTTCAAATAAGTGGAACATATTTTTCTACTTAAATTGTAATCTCACCCCTAATTTTTTTCCAGGGCTCATGACAAGTAATATAGATGAGAATAGGAAAAGAGAGGACAAAGGAAGAGACATTCATCTCCAAACTGGGAAATATGCATGGTAGTTTATAAATATAGATGTCACATACCACTGTGCACCAGCCTTGTCAAGTGACTAGGCCACTCACTGGCTAAACCTAGCACTCACTATATCATTTCGTTGCAGCTTAGGAAGAAGGGTCCCACCACAGTCAAATGGAAGCACCAACTGGCAAACCCCAGGGGATATAACTTCATGCCAAATGATAAAATGAAGCTGACCTCCAAAGACCACTTTGGGCCTACCCTCAAATAAAGAGATACACTGACCACTTTAAAGAAGGTCAGTGGTGTAGCAGCTGACAGACTCAATTTTTGTAGAATGTCATTTGAAAACCTCTCCAAGAACAGAGATTATTTATTTGGGGGTAAGTTATCTATGTAATTTGAATTCTGTACTCCCCCAACTAATGCTAGTATATGGGAAACTATTTTTAAGTGCAAATGCAGCTAAGTTAAAAGATAGGGACACAGTGTATGATTTCTTTTAAAATAGAAATAATTATATTTTTAGGAAGTACAACAAATGCTCAAACAAATGTTCAAAGCGGTCAATCTCAGTTTTTTTTTTCTTTAAGATCCAGATAATCTAAAAATGTGCAATTCTTTAATCTTTGGTTCAAATCATTAACTTTGACTTGTGTAGAATAATACCTGGCCCATAGAAGTTCCTCAATAATTATTTGTTGAGTAAATGAACTAATAGTAATGTATCCTTCAGAATGATTTTTTAAAGCTTCTATTTATGATGACATTATTCTATAATTACAACATCAAGGCCAGCAATGTAATGACACTCTTTTAAATACACTCACCCCTTAACATTTTTAAATAGATTTTATTTTTAAGTAATCTCCATACCCAACATGGGGTTCAAATTCACAATCCCAAGATCAAGAGTTGCATGCTCTACTGACTGAGTCAGCCAGGTGCCCCAAACCCCTTAACATTTCACACTGATGATCAACACAATGCCAAAGGAAGTTCTGGAGACAGAAGACTTTCAGGTGTTTTCTTTCAGTGTTTGAAGGGTACAGCCTTAAGGAGATGCTCTAGATAAGTAAGATAAGAAATGTGGAGGGGCACCTGGCTGGCTGGCCAGGTTGAAAGTTCCAGCCCCAAGTTAGATATGAAGATTACTTTTAAAAAAAAGTAATCTTGGGGCCCCTGGGTGGCACAGTTGGTTAAGTGTCCAATTCTTGGTTCCGGCTCAGGTCATGATCTCAGGATCATGAGATCAAGCCCGGTGACAGGCTCTGAGCTCAGCAAGGAGTCTGCTAAAGTTTCTCTCTCCCTCTTCCTCTGCCCTTCCCTGTGCTTGCTCTCTTTCTCTTTCTCTATCTAAAATAAATAAATAAATCTTAAAAGAAAAAAGTAATCATGGGCGCCTGGGTGGCTCAGACGGTTAAGCGTCTGCCTTCGGCTCAGGTCATGATCCCAGGGTCCTGGGATCGAGTCCCGCATCGGGCTCCCTGCTCCTTGGGAGCCTGCTTCTCCCTCTGCCTCTCTCTCTCTCATGAATAAATAAATAAAATCTTAAAAAAAAAAAGTAATCTTGTGGGGCTATGTAGAAGGAAGCTGAGATCTGGCTTATATAATTCCTTCCTTAGGAAACCTCTGGATTAAGCCTCATACAGGCATACCTCACTTAATTGCACTTTGCAGATATTGTGTTTTTTTTTTAAATAAACTGAAGGTTTATGGCAACGTCTTATCTAGCAAGTCTATCGGTGCCATTTTTCTAACAGCATTTGCTCACTTTGTGTCTCTGTGTCACTTTTTAGTTATTCTTGCAATTTTTCAAACTTTTTTTATTATTATATCTGTCATGGTGATCTGTGATGAGTGATATCAGCAGTTTTGTTACTGCTGTAATTTTGGGGGGCACCACAAACCACACCCATATAAAATAGCAAACTTAATCGATAAATGTGTTCTGACTGCCCCACCGACCAGCTGTTCCCTTGTCTTTCTCCCTCTCCTTGGGTCTCCCTATTCCCTGAGACACAACACTATTGAAATTAGGCCAATTAGTAACTTTAAACTGGCCTCTACGTGAAAGGAAGAGTTGCACATCTCTCATTTTAAATCAAAAGCTAGAGGGGCTCCTAGGTGGCTCAGTCAGTTAAGCATCTGACTCTTGGTTTCAGCTCAGGTCATGATCTCAGGGTCCTGGTATTGAGCCCTGTGTTGGGCTACATGCTCAGTGGGGAGTCTGCATGAGGATTCTCTCCCCTCTCTCTGCCCCTCTCCCTGTTTGTGCTCTCTCTCTGAAATAAATAAATAACTAAATCTTTTTTAAAAAACCAAAAGCTAGAAATAATTAAGCCTACTGAGGAAGGTATATTGAAAACTGAGGTAGGCTGAAAGCTAGACCTCTTACACCAGTTAGCCAAGATGTGAAGGCAAAGGAAAAGTTCTTGAAGGAAATTAAAAGTGCCACTCCAGTGAACACACAAATGACAAGAAAGTGGAACCATCTTATTTCTGATACAAACAAAGTTTTAGTGGTCTGAAAAAAAGACCAAATCAGCCACAACATTCCCTTCAACCAAGGACTAATTCAGAGCAAAGCCCTAACTCTTTTCAATTCTATGAAGGCTAAGAGGTGAGGAAGCTGCAGAAGAAAAGTTGGAAGCTAGCAGAGGTTGGTTCATGAGGTTTAAGAAAAGAAGCCATCTCCATAACATGAAAATATGAGGTGAAGAAGCAAGTGTTGATGTAGAACCTGCAGTATGTTATCCAGACAATCTAGCTAAGATAATTAATGAAGGTGGCTACAGTAAACAACCAGATTTTCAATGTAGATGAAACAGTCTTAGAGTAGAAGAAAATGCAATCTCAGACTTTCATAGCTAGAGAGGAGAAGTCAATGGGTGCCTCAACGCTTGCAAGGGGAGGCTGACTCTCTTGTTAGGGGCTAATGCAGCTGGTGACTGTAAGCCGGAGCCAGTGCTCATTCACCAGTCCAAAAACCCTAACACCCTTAAGAATTAAGCTAAATTACCTCTGCCTGTGTTCTCTAAATGGAACAGCAAAGCCTGGATGACGGCATATCTGTTTATAATATGTTACTGAATATTTTAAGCCTGCTGTTTTGATCTACTCCTCAGGAAAAAAGAAATTCCTCTCAAAATATTACTACTTGTTGACAATGTACCTGGTCACCCAAGAGTTCTAATGGAGGTGTACGAGATTAATGTTGTTTTCATGTGTGCTAAAACAACAACCGTTCTCAAACCATGGATCAAGGAGTCATTTTGACTTTCAAGTCTTGTTATTTAAGAAATACATTTTGCAAGGCTACAGCTGCCATAGATAGTGATTCCCCTATGGATCTGGACAAAGTCAACTGAAAACCTTCTGGAAAGGATTTACTTTTCTGGATGCCATTAAGAACATTTCTGATTTGGGCACCTGGGTGGCTCAGTCGGTTAAGCGTCTGCCTTTGGCTCAGGTCATGATCCCGGAGTTCCTGGATCGAGCTCCACATGGGGCTCCCTGCTCAGCGGGGAGTCTGCTTCTCCCTCTGCCCCTCACCCTGCTCGTGCTCTCTCTCTCTCTCTCATAAATAAAATTATAAAAAAAAAAACATTTCTGATTCAAGGGAAGAGGTCAAAATACCAACATTAACAGGAGTTTGGAAGAAGTGGATTCCAGTCCACATGGAGGTCTTTGAGGGGTTCCAGACTTGCATGAAGGAAGTAACTGCAGATGTGGTGGAAATAAGAAGAGAACTGGAATTAGAAGTGGAGCCTGAAGGGGCATCTGGGTGGCTTAGTAGGTAAAGTGTCCAATTCTTGGTTTCAGCTCAGGTTGTGATCTCAGGGTCATGGATCGAGCCCCACATCAGGCTCTGCACTCAGCAGGGAGTCTGCTTGAGATTCTCTCCTTCTGCTCCTCCCCCCATTCGTGCCTGTTCTTGCTCTCTCTTTAGTAAATAAATAAATCTTAAAAAAAAAAAAAAAGAAGTGGAGCCTGAAGATGGGACTGAACTGATGCAATCTCATGATAGAACTTTTTTTTTTTTAAAGATTTTATTTATTTATTTGAGAGAGAGAGAATGAGAGAGAGCACATGAGAGAGGGGAGGGCCAGAGGGAGAAGTAGACTCCCTGCCGAGCAGGGAGCCCGATGCGGGACTCGATCCAGGGACTCCAGGATCATGACCTGAGCCGAAGGCAGTCGCCCAACCAACTGAGCCACCCAGGCGCCCATCATGATAGAACTTTTAACAGATGAGGAGTTGCTTCTTAGGGGTGAGCAAAGAATGTCGTTTCTTGAGATGGAAACTGCTCCTGGTGAAGATGCTGTACAGATTGTTGAAATGACAACAAAGGATTTAGAATATGACATACAGTTAGTTGAAAAAGCAGAGGCAGGGTTTGAGAAGATCGGCTCCAGTTCTGGAAGTTCTACTGTGGGTAAAATGCCATCAAACAGCATCATATGCTACAGAGAAGTTGTTGGTGAAAAGAAGAGTAATTGATGCAGCAAACTGCACTGTTGACTTATTTTAAGAAATTGCCACAGCCACCCTAGCCTTCAGACCCTGATCAGTCAGCAGCCAGCATCATCTAGGCAAGACCCTCTACCAGTAAAAGGATTAAGAGTCACTGAAAGCTTAGCATTTTTTAGCAGTAAAGTATCTCTTAATTAAGATATGTATATTGTCTTTTAGATATAATGCTATTGCACATTTAACAGACTACAGTATAGTGATAAACATAAATTGTACATGCACTGGGAAACCAAAAAATTAATTTGATTTGCTTTATGGTAGTATTTGCTTTACTGTGGAGGCCTGGAACCGAACCCGCAACATCTCTGGGGTATGCCTGGATTAGAATAAAAAACCCAGCCGATTAATGGAACACATAAACTGGGATCTGAAATTTTCCTATATGAATTTTCCTGAGGGCTTAACTTCCCTAATCTGGGAATCTTATAAAGTCAAATGTGAAAGTCACTTTGGCTAACTCATTTAAACATGTTCTTAGTACCTACCACATGTTTTAGATAATGTGCTAGGTTGTAGGCACACAGAAAGAGAGGAAAGCCAAGAATCTGCAAATGGAGACTTGATAGATATTTCTAAAAAGTAACATCAAGAGTACTCAGTTACAAAGTGAATGAAGGAGAGCTAAAGTCACCGACTTATTTCTAACACAGTAAAAGTTATTACAAGCTCCTGATTTTAGCAGGCTGATAAAGTAGTCAGGTGTGCCACATAAAAAACTAGCAATATTTCTTCTAGACATCTTGAGATAGACATAGAAATGTGGGGAAAATGTTGAAGATCTGATTGAAAAAACATTCTATCACTTCTTTGGGAAGTCATTTTGGGTGGCTGATACCCTGCTAAATTCAGTTTGGGGTTGATTAAGATGTTCTCGATCAGGGTTTGTTCAGTGACCTCAAATCACCATCACCCAGAGTAAAATCATCATTTTTCAAGTTGCATAAAGACCAATATAATTTTTGTGCCCATAGTAGACAATACAAATCCCTCAAATAACCGATTCTTTAAAGCAGTGCTGTCCAACAGAACTCTCTGTGACAACAGAAATGTTCTATATATGCATGTCCAATGCAGTAGTTACTAGCCACCTGGGGCTACTGAGCACTTGAAATATTGCTAGTGAGACTAAGACACTGAATTTTTATTTATACTCTAATGAATTTAAATGTAAATAGCCAGCTGTGGCTAGTGGGTACCGACTGTATAGGATAGTGCAGCTCTAGAATCTAATAATGAACCCAGTTTAAACAAAATACAGTTTGCTTTGTGTTAAGGAGAAGAAAAAAGCCACTTGAATTAACCCTGGAGAATGATTTCTAGGGTAAAAAGAAATGGTTTTAGGGTATGGTTTTCATAAGTCAGTAGCTTTTTGAGGGAATGGCTGAATCACGACAGCTTTTGTTATACCACAGTGGAGTAATGATGCTGTTATCAAGGGTAGAAGTCTAACGGGAGGTTCTGCAGTTGGGTAATCAAGGCCTATTCCAACTGAGTTTTTTTTTCTTTTAACTTACTAGTTTTCAGAACTATCTAAGAAGGGTGGGAACTACAAAACAAATCCAAACTATGTCCCTTTGTTTTGCTATAAGTAGCAGACCTTGGGGTTCTATATCCTGTATCATATTCACAACTTCAGTCTTTAGTTGTGCAGGCAACCCACAACTTTTTGAATTTATATTTTTTTGTTCTGCTTATTCAACATTTCTTTTCTTTTTTTTTTTTTTTAAGATTTGAGAGAGAGTGTGCACATGCGCATGAGCGAGAGAAGGAGCAGAGGGAGAGGGACAAGCAGACTCCACGCTGAGCACGGAGCCTGACGCAGGACTCCATCCCACAACCCTGAGATCATGACTGGAGCCGAAACCAAGGGTTGCACACTTAACCAACTGAGCCACCCAGGCGCCCCTCAACATTTCTAATAAACATTTTAAATTATTTCCACTTTATTCTATATTTTCTGGCTAACACATCAAACATATTTGAAGGAGCAAATCTTTGGGAAGAAATAAAGGAACTTCATAATTATCAAGCACTTCTATATACCAAGTTCTTCTTTTACCATCAGCCCTACAAAGCAGATGTTACTATTCCCTCATTACAGAAGAGGAAATTGAAGCTCAGGCATGCTAAATAGCTGAACTACAATCATACAGGTGGACAATGACATAGCTACCATATGAACCAAAATCTGGTTGATCCCTCAAACTTATGTTTTTTTTCCTACTATATTACACTACCTCCTACATTCACTTTACAATGTAATTTTCAGAAATAAATTCCACAGTAAAAATAATGGTAATCCTTAACTTTCCTCCCTCAATTTCTTCCACTGGTCTGTCCATCCATTCTCTGCCTCATTTGATAAAGAAAGAGAAGAAAGAAAAAAAGAAAAGGAAGAAAAGAAAGAAAGAAAGAAAAGAAAAAGAAAAAACAAGAAAGAATGTGGTATTTATAGAACGGTTTTAGACTATTTAAAAGAATCTAAAGCTATTACATTAACAAGTATTGTTTCCTTTCAGTTTTTAAACATACAGATTTTTAAATAATAAGCTCCCAGGACTTTAAATCACAAGAAATTACCCAAAGGGATAGTTTAAAATTTCCTGCAAATGATTTATTGAAAAAGGTAATTTCCAAAAGCCATCTAAAATACCTGTTTTACTATGAAAAAAACAAGAACAAAACAAAAAATTAAAAATCCCTCAGTTGTAGAACTCTTGGCATCAACCCTATTACTTAGTTTTTATTTTATTCACATAGTAAAACCTTCCCAAAGAAGCAACTAACCAGGTGTCATACCCTATGCAATCAAGTACAGCCACATAGGCACTTAAGGAAAACAAGGCAACATTTTATGAGCATCACATACTTTTAAGAGTAAAGCAATAGGTAGAAAAAGAGCTATTTTTCTGATGGGGCATCTATAACATAGTATATTTTTTGTGTTCTAAGTAATCGTAATCTTTTGAAAAAAGTCTTAAATTTTGTGTCTCAATGCAGATGACTTAAAAAAAATGGGAGACAGCTCCAGTCTTTCAGTATTTTACAAGAATTTAGGGGTTATGATCATTATAGTCATGGTTAAGACTGACAGGGTTCCAATCTTGGTGCAATCCTTACTGGTTCTGTCACTTTGGGCAAGGCACTCTGACTCACTTTCCTCATCTGATAAATGGGGATAAAAATTCCTAAGGTTGTTGGGAGGATTAAATGAGTTAATATTATGTGAGGCCTTAGAATATTCATGGAAGTA
This sequence comes from Mirounga leonina, assembly GCF_011800145.1. Classification (NCBI taxonomy): domain Eukaryota; kingdom Metazoa; phylum Chordata; class Mammalia; order Carnivora; family Phocidae; genus Mirounga; species Mirounga leonina. Next base: position 49,420,553 of record NW_023270839.1, on the reverse strand, counting down.
ATGCTCTATTTTTTCTAATTATCTACATAACTGAGAAGACAAATATGATAAAATAATTAACTGATGTTGGCTGATGGTTTTTTTGAAGGAGTTTTTTAAATTTTTAAGTAATCTCTACACCCAACGTGGAGTTTGAACTTACAACCCCAAGATCAAGAGTTGCATGCTCTACTGACTGAGCCAGCTAGGCACCCCAGCTGATGGATATTTTTTAAAGAGATGCCATAAGATGCCATATAATCAGTAATAATTAGTGATATATTTTACGGAGGACATCACAAAAGAAATGTTGGTGCAATAAGAATGCCTGAAAGATATGCTGATATATTATGCTGAGAGTATATTATAGTAAATAAGCAATAGTTTTTGCATCTTATAAGATGCTTCATAAAATATAAAAGAATGGGAGAAGTTGAGTAAGCTGTTTGACTATAATTCCAACTGGAAAATGGTATCCAAGATGGTTGCTTGGGTAAACTGTAGTATGGTCTCCCCAACACACAGATCACATAAGGCTTCTAGAACTTAGAATGGAAGTCTTTTCCTTACAGGATGTATTTTCAACTGCATGTGGATTGTTATGATGAGTTTCCCAAAAGAACATATTAGAGCATTTCTCCTACAGTATTACTTCAATCTTTTTGCCTTCTTAGGGACTCCTTTATTTCCAAGTACACTAGCTGATCTTAGAATAATTTTTCCTTACTATAACTCGATGAAGGGAAAAGACAAAAAAGAGATGAGAAATGAGGCAGAAGAATGCTTTGATATTATATGCCACTGATTTCCAAACAGGTGTTAAGAGTTGGTCAGAGTTCATAAGGATTTTGTTAGTGCTGTGCATGTGGTAGTCCAACTCATGCTACTCACCTCTCTCCTGACTTCATGGGAGAACGGCAATGAGAAATCCTTATCTAGCCCAAGGCTTTGTTTTTCAGAAGAAAACTATGAGACACTCAAGGAAGGAAGATAGATGGAAAGTCACTGGGCACTCAAGGAAGGAGAGTGAAGATGATTGGAAAACTGAAGAGTCTTTGCACTGGCAGACACCTTAGAGGTAACTTGGTCCTGCCCTCTTTGTACTGTAGGATTCCTTTTCACTGCATCTCTGAGAGATGGCCCTTCAGCCTCTGCCTAAACACCACAATAAATGAGATCTTACTTCTTTGAGTCTGCTTGCTCCAAGCCAGAAATCTGAGATATATCATAGATTTTCACATCAAATTAACTACTAAGCCTTATGTATTTTGCCTCTTAAATTTGTTTACTGCTCCCCCTCCCACTATCTTAGTTGAGGCCTTTCTCATCTCCCTACATGGTCCTGCCAAAGTATCCAACTACCAGATTTCAGGCTACCAAATACTTCACCTCTAATCCATCCTCTCGTGGTAGCCTGTAAAGTGGATGTTCTAAAACACAAATCTCATCAACATTATTCCTCTGCTTAAAACCTTTTGATGGGTTACTATCACAAAGAGCAAAAAAGTCTAAGGTTTTAGCTTGAAATGCATGATCTTGTCTAACTCTTCAGTTCATATTTTAGCAACACTAAATTGTTGTGGTATCCACAGGCACTGTGCTGTTTTGCATTTCCATGCTTTCACTCAGGTTGCTGCCTTGGGTTGGAATACTCTTTCTTCCCTCTGTCAACCAGATAAATCAGTTTAGGAATTATCTTCTGGAAGGCATCTTTTGACACCCTGTTGTGTATAATATAAAAAATATTCCATGTGTATATCACTGCATTTATAATACTGAAATCCTCCCGGTGAGTCCCTCAAGCAGGGACCATGTCACACCCTTAGCACATGGCACAGGACTCATGGTAGCAAGTGTTCAATATATATTCCTAGTAAACACCAGGACTTTTTCTGAGGTGAATTAAAAGTTATGGCTCCACACCCAGTGTTGTATGGAAGTGCTGAATCACTATGTTGTACACCTGAAACTTCTATTGTGCTGTATGTTAACTGGAATTAAAAAAAAACAACTTAAAAAAGAAAAAAAAGAAAATTTATGGCTCCCGTTGTCCAACTTTTGCTCCACGCAGCAATAAAAACCATCTCTAAAGAGAAATACAGCATTTGGATAGTGCCTAAAAAGGCAAAGTTTAAACACTATTTATATGACATTTTTTACTTACCTAAATTGCTGTAGGTTGCACTACAGGGATTCAGGTCGATAGTATCTGAAACGTCTTCTTTTTCCTCTTCCCTTTCCAGTTCAGGTAGAGGTACCGCTGCTGGGACGGAAGGGCAGCCTCCGTCATCTTGCCTCACAACAACAGATCTTGGATCCCACGGAGAAAAGTCCTCTGTCGCCTCCTGGGTCTTGGGACTGAAACAAATCAGACTGTGGTCACAGTGGCATTCAAAAGTCTTACTAAAATTTAGATTTATGGAAGACATTTACTTGCCCAAAATGGAAATAACTAGCCCCAGAGTCACAGCAATAAGGCCTAAAATACTTGTCTGAATACAGGGCAGTCCTTCGTATAGACTGATCCTTCTATTTATCTTGATTCATACATACTGAGAATCCAGTTTGGTAGAGGAGGTACAGTAAGCTCAGAAGGAAGCTTGAGAATAAGAAGGTAAGAAGTGAAACTTGTTTAGGCAAGAGGTGATGATGGTAGTGGTGGAGAAGGGTGAATGCTGAACTGGTCAAAGACAAAATACACACGTGCTTAGTAAAGTATTTAGCATACTTACTATACTATAGTACTGTAATATCAAATAATTTACTATATAAACTTTATTTAGTATATAGTATTTACTACATGCTGAAGTATTTAGTAAAGGATCAGGAATAAAGTTGAGATTAGACTAAATAAGGAGGTTAAGCAATTGCTTTAGTAGGTAAACTGAGGCCAGGAAAGTCTTATTGCCAGGAGGACAGAATCATTAACCTTTGCCTGCATGCATGCAGCAGGCAAAGTGAATGGAAATGAAAATTCTGCATTCTAGTTAATCTTATCTATTAAAATGAATATGAAAGATCCTGTTGGCCACATACCATAATGTGGCATCCATACTACTTTGTGCTTCCAATCTTGTTTCACTGCTGCCTGCTCATTTGCTTATAGCTATCTCCTCCAATCTTCCCCACATCCCATCCCGCCTGAACTGTCAATTCTGTTGCTGTAAGTACAAGGGGATGGAATGGTCATTAAATGTTGGCAGAGAAAACTAGCCTAGTTAGAAAATCTCATGGGCTAGCCAACAAAATAAATTCAAAATCAGGCATCTTTTAATGGTTTCTGAAAGTGTTCTTAGACTGTCACACACTCACCAACCCTCCTTCCTAGTTGTTTTCTGTTTTTGTTTATTTGTTTATTTTTAAAGATTTTATTTATTTATTTGACAGAGAGAGAGCGAGCGAGAGCAGGAACACAAGCAGGGGGAGTGGGAGAGGGAGAAGCAGGCTTCCCGCTGAGCAGGGAGCCCGATGCGGGGCTTGATCCCAGGACCCTGGGATCACGACCTGAGCCGAAGGCAGACGCTTACTGACTGAGCCACCCAGGTGCCCCAGTTTTTTGTTTTTTTTAAATGTGGGCAAAGAGAAAGAAGCAAACATCTTATACTATTACATGTTATTTCTGGATTTTCAATTGGCATGATGACATTTACAAGTTTCTTTAAAAGTGGTACTTTGTTTGATCATGTGTCATCAGAACATATATCACATGTGGATTTGAGGGTGTAGATCTGAAGAAGGAGTACCTTCTTATCAATCTTTCATTATAGAAATTATGCATGTGTCTGAACAGAAAAATAAGCCTTGAAGTCTGCTGGATATACAACCTCAAAAATACTCTTTCAAAGCTGGCAGAGCCAGAGGTTTCTCTATACTGGGAGTGAGCAATGAGCTGGAGGTTCCTTTCTGGTATCTGGCTCTCGAGGACAGTGGTAAGGTGGAAAGGAACCACTCCACTAGCAGCCAATAGGGTGCTTTACGTAAAGGAGGCCTCACACAGTAAAGCATGCTGCCTCTTAATGGGCTGCCCTAGGTCGTCAACCTGAAAGAAGGGCTCCAAAACAAAACTGGTTTCTCACAATATGGAGCATTATAAAATCAAGGTAAGAAGGGGCCTTTACTTCCCTGCATTAGCAAAGACAAAGCAAAGTGACACTTCTGAGACCCTCTCAGACACCACTTAGTGTCAAGACTGTAGATCACTGAGTAGTTTATCAAAAAGCTTCAGAAGGAAATTGATCTTTATTGGGCAGAAGTTAATGTAAGGCATTTCTGATTTCAAAGTACAAGTATACATATAAATATATAAATATAAAGTGACATTCTCCTCTTATTTTAATATTTTAAAGAAACTTGTTAATTTGAGAGGTTTCCTAAAATGCTGTTTTTAAGCTCCTAACCTCTGCAAGCTTGCTCTTGCCTTTTCTCTTCCCCCAATCTCCTCATTATTACTAAAAGACAGCTTTCTTTTCCATTATCAAAAGGGATTGGTAAAGATTGGTTCAGAAACCATGACTACCCTCTCTTGTCTGTTTTCCTCCCAAGCAATGGGCTATTTACCATGAGCCTCAGCTATCGTGAAACCCATTGAAAGAGGTGCTGCTATTAAACCATGAGGAATTCCCTGAGCCTGCTCCCCACATACATGAAACACAGCTCTGTGCTCCTAAGGGCTTCTCAAAACAAAATACGGATGCTAAGAAGCAAGAAATGTTGACTCACCCACTGTACTCACTCATACAATTCCCCATTAAATGATATTCTATAGGGCCTCCTTCGGTCTGTTAATCATGTTCTGAAGCTCTGATGTACCAGAGATCCCACTGAGCTCAGGAGGACTATAAGTTGGGTAAGATACAAGTTTCGAATTCTGCACCTTAATATCATCTACTGCACCTTGACCTTTACCTTAGGGGTTTGGTCTGGGAAATGTGCCAAACTACCTCTGGGAAGCAAAGTGAAAACTAGTTTTATTAACTCTTTCAGGATCAGGGCAGGACAACCTATATTCCACATAAAGATTAGTTTTCATAAGCACATTTTAAATAAGTACACTGGTATGTTTAAGTCACCAATTAAAATAGTCATCAACTATAAAGAATTATGGAAAGAGAGCTGATGAAAGTAAAATCACAAGGAATTGCAAATGGATGCTAGGATGTTTAATCAGCAGTGACAGCAGAGTCTAAAAGGAAGAATTTTTAAAGAAAAATTCATCAATGATATGTCACGTCTCGATGCTTGAGGGAGGAACAGCTCTTTGTATGATGAAAATGGTAAAAGAGAGATGGGAAAGGGAGAGGATTTGAGAGTTCAAGCTTAGATGTGGGAACATGCTATGGCTAAAAAATGAAAAAGAACTGACAACAGCATCGGAGAAGGTTGACTCAGTCACTATTATCAATAGACAAATTGTCTAGGAAGAAAGAAGGAAGTAAAATCTGACAATTTATCTAAGGCATATTAATTTTTTAAGGGAATATAATTTTTTTTTAAAGAGAGAGAAAGACAGCAAGAGAGGGAACACAAGCAGGGGGAGTGTGAGAGGGAGAAGTAGGCTTCCCGCAGAGCAGAGAGCCCGATGTGGGGCTCAATCCCAGGATCCCGGGATCGTGACCTGAGCCTAAGGCAGACACTTAACGACTGAGCCACCCAGGCGCCCTGGGAATATAATTTTTGACCTTTGATTTTTGGTGCCATATTTAGATATGAAATCAGAAAACCCTCCCAAATAATAAAATGACACTTTTCAAATACAGACTTTATCTCCTAACAAAGTGATTTACCACCAATATTTCATCGAGAAATGTTTAAGATAATGGAGAAAACACCAAAATGGGAATTTGAGAACCCAGCTCTGATTCCCTATTCTTTGATCATCTGTACAAACTAGAGGACAGCATCAGGAAGGAGATCATGAACAAAATGAAAATTTCCCCCTCATCTATGAGACAGAGGGTTAAAAAAAATCTTTAAAATGAAATTATAAGAAAGCTACTAGAATTTCCAATACACACTATCTTAGCCATCTTGAAATAACAAATATGACAAGGATAACTAGATTTTTTTCAGATAAGTACAATTTGATATTCATTGATATTCTCTTTTATAAACAGAACTGTTAACTGATAAATGGCCCACAAAAAAGACCTTATGGCTTCTATTTCTACTAGTTAAATTCATGTTGAAACAATCCCTAGTTCTATGGTGCTCTGTAGAATGTCTACAATAATTATGGCGTTGACATCTAGGTCCTTAATTATCAGATTGGGTCACACCCTGACTTAGCCTGCTATTTTCCTGGACCCTCAGCATTCACTCTGTTTTCATAATGGAAGACAACACAAGTTTGTGTGTACTTCAGACTCTTCAACTGACTTTTTCATTAATGACCAGTTTATAATTGAGATTCAGAATGTCTGACCCAACATTTAAAAAATCATGTCATAATCTCCATGAAGACATCTCATTTTCTGAACGTGGAGAATGAACTTAGGGTGTTCAAAAGAAACTGTAACATTGTTACAGATTTGTCTGTTATACAAAAAAAATCCCTTGGTAAGGTGATCTCTCATCAGTCTGCAACATTCATACATAATTCAAATCTGCACAAGCAGTCTCCTGTGGGAAGCTTACTTGGCTTACCCAGGTGGTAGGATTAATCATTACACCATCAAATGAAAATGATCTTTTTTTTTTTTCCTGGCAAATTCGTTCAAGACAGATTTTTGTAAAAATTCTGTTAAAAGTCTGAATGTACTTTTTAAAGAGGCAAATTAATTCTGCATTAGAGTCCTTTATGCATCCAAGTATTTCCACAATTTCTGTTCAACTTTATCTTCAAATTCAACCACCTCCACTCAGCTTCAGAAGGGACAGTAAATGAAGTTAAGCTTCTACAGAGGCCATCTGCTTCTTTGGGCAAATGGTATTCTAACTTCCCATTTGCCAGCTCTCTTTGGCAAACTTTTGTCTCTATTTGCCCAAGAAAGCCAATTAACAAATGTGTGATTTTTAAAACCTCTTTTTACCCCTAAAATTCAGATCAAAGCATATCAGAAACAGCATATCACAGTTCTGTTAACTGGTTTCAGAGCTGCTGATTTCTGGGGTTGCTGGGGATGATGGACTTTTGCAGAAATGGAATACACACCAACACATGAAGAGAGTTCAAAGTTATCAAATCCCACACCTTTAATCTATCAGAAGGAGGAAAAACTCTGTCTCTTTCTGTCCCTGTAACCCCTGCCAATCTGACATTTCATAATCCTATCTTAGTTTCCAGGTCATCAACTTGATTTTGCTACATTTTCCAATTACTGGCATTCTCAGGTAGAAAAGTGTTGTGTCCAATGATCACTATCTTAGTGTCTCCAATTTTCCACTAAGCCTTCTGTAGTCTTTCACTGAAAACTTCAAACTTCTTCTCCTGAACTGAGATTAACCTTTCACTGAGATCTGATGAGTTCTTCCTAATACGTCTAACAGAGGCTGGTCAAACAAAGGTAGCTCTTACTGGTGTGAATGAAGTGGCTAGGTCTTGGAATGGGAAAGACTGGCAGCCATGAGCAAGGTCTTGAATAGACTCTAATTTTCAGACACTGCATGGTTTCACTTTTTTTTTTTTTAAACAGATGTGAATAGCAAATTAAAAGTGTCTTTAAGGCACCAGATTGCAAGACAGCAAAGTAGATAAAAACACAGGCCACTGTAAATCACTGTCATCTTCATAATACTAAGAAAAATTACAGTTTTAAAATCCTATGAAATATGAAGTCAGAATGGTATCTGTGCAAATTAACAGAGAAGATAAACTAATCTTGAAAAAGAGCAATAAAAGGCGGCTGCCTTTCTCAAAAACAGAGTTACAGAAGGAGCTTCTCATCACCAGTTAGGGCTTGGCTCACTTCCTAAGAATGGTGTGAGATATTGATGTATATTTCCTGGAAAAAGCAAGATATTAGAAGAAAAGACAGGTCTCTCCAAAAGGACTACCTAAGGGAGGATATAGGCCCTTGACTTTTTATGCATACTCAGAAGCACTGAAGAAGTGAGTCACTACACCTTTTCCATTTTCCTCTTACCTCCCTCCATTGCCTGTCTGCCCCTGGAGTTAGAGGAGGGAGAGGATTATGTATACTCAACTCTACAAAAACACTGCAGGCTCACAGAGGGGATGGGAGCCCAAACTGCTCAGAACCCACTCCTACTCGACACTGCACAAGCTGCATACTTTTCCACTTAATTCACAAAAACTCTTCAGGAGGTTGAGGCAGTTGCTTTCGTTTTGCAGATGGGGAAATTGAGATCGAACGAAGTGAATGAGTTGCCTAGGATTACGAGGGTAATTTGGTAGTAGAGTCTGCATCTGAACTGGATCGTATCCGAACTAACATCCACCACACTGGCACCATAAGGCAAGCTTGGTATATTGTAAAGACTCAGCAATAAATGCTCGATTGTGAAGATGAAGAAGTAGAGTGCTCTGAAAAGAATATAGCTATTATTAAAATTATTAAAGGATATTAATGATTACAAATACAGTGTTCTACTTTTGAAAAATTCTAAACAAATTATTTACATTGCAAAAGGATTTCTTTAAATAGGAGCTGTTTTAGTACAGAAGGACTGCGTTTAGAGATACGCCACCCCCACTGCCTCTACATTTGCTGAGTGCTCGGTACTGTACTTAAATATCTAGCTCCTAACAATACCACTACAAGTAAGGCTCGTTATTCCTATCATAGGAAATCAGAACAGCAGCCAAAACTTACATAGTACTTACCGTGTGCCTGTTCCAAGCCACGAGTCTCAAAAGTGGCGCTACTGACATTTTGGACCAGATAATGCTTTGCTGTTAAGGGATGTCCTGTCTATAGCAGGGTCACACTAGCATCTTTTGCCTCTACCCAGGTATTGGAACCACTCTCTCCTTCCCTAGTCATGATGACCAAATAGTCTGCAAACATTGGCAATGCCCAGGAGTGCCCCCCCCCCCCCCCCCGCACAAAATCTACCCCCTTCTAACCTTTAACATAAATTCTTTTGAATCTCACAATAATGCCCTAGGCAGATTATTATCTCTGTTTTACAAAGGAAGAGATTAGAGTCCAGAGAGGTTAAGTCATTTGCCTCAGGTAACACAGCTGCTAACTGGTGGAGTTGAGATTAAAACCCTGCAGTTCAGCTCCAGGGTCTGTGTTCTAAAAAGATACACTATTCTGCCTCAGGTTATAGATGAGGTAACCTGAAGCAGAGCTTGTCCAAGATGACAGAGCTAATAAGTGGTGAAAGTAGGATTCAAATCCAGGTCTGAGTGACTTCAAAGTCAATGTTCTAAAATATTATGCCAATTGTTATACGGCTGTAATGTGCCTAAGAATTACCTTGGGAACTTGCTAAAGATGCAGATTTGCGGCTCCCACCTCCAGGGACTGATTTAACAGCTCTGGGGGATGGCCCAGGAATCTGAATTTATACAAACACCCCAGGAGATTCTGACACAGTTGGTCCTAGGGCCACACTCTGAGAAACTATTTTTACTGCTGCGCCACAGAACAGGGCAGTAAGTATAAAAAGAATCAGGGTGTAAAAAGTAAGAAAATTTTAAGTCAGGAATATCGCTGAGAAGTGATATAGCTCAGAAGTGATATAGCTCAGAAGTGATATAAAGGGAAATAAAATAATTTAGGTAGTCACAGATGAGAGATTCATAATGGGCTATTAAAAAAGGGGAGAGGCTGTTTTGGAACCAATCCTTACCTTCTGAGGCTTATTCTTAGAATACAGTTATACAAAGTCACAAAATGTTTGAAAACAAGGATTTGATTTAGTATGACATTTACAATTTTTATTTGAAGCCCTGGCTGGATAAAGTCACCTCTGAAAATAAGAAGCAGCATCTGTGACAGCAGCAACAGGTCGAGTCTCCCGACATGTTGCACGACCTCAATTCCCTTATCAACAGAGGACAGAGACGAGCACTAAGGGCAGACACCTCTGACTGAGAAAGCTGCTACAAGAAGAGGGACCTTGGACCTGTACCTTCTACTCACTGGGCCAGGGTTCTCTTCCTAAAATCCCTATTTTGTTCTGCTGTTCCTCTGTTCCACATCCTTGTGACCTGTCAAGGTCAGGTCTAAACTACCTGCAGGTCTTCAGGGCCTTTCACAAAAAGGCTGCAATGTATGTTTCCATCCTTATTCCAAAATTTCCAACACACAATCCTTTAGCTCCACACAAACCAATATATTTCTACATTGTAACTCCCTGTCCCTTGGACATACCATATTTTCCATCTTTACTGAATCTACTTTCCCTACCTAGAGTTGCCTCCCTTCTTCTCTCCATCTATTTCAAACTCAGCCAGTCATTAAAGACTACTCAGACCTCACGCTGCCCAAGACATCTTTTTTTTTTTTATTTAATTTTATTTTTTTATTTATCTGAGAGAGAATGGGAGACAGAGAGCATGAGAGGGGGAGGATCAGAGGGAGAAGCAGACTCCCCGCTGAGCAGGGAGTCCGATGCGGGACTCGATCCTGGGACTCCAGGATCATGACCTGAGCCGAAGGCAGTTGCTTAACCAACTGAGCCACCCAGGCGCCCCTGCCCAAGACATCTTTGTGTCTGCAGGGACTCTTCCTTCTCTGAACACCCATAACAGGTGTTCCGGATGAACATTTGCTCCCCCCCCCAATTCATATGTTGAAGCCCTAAACCCCAGTGGCTATATTTGGAGATGGGGCTCTAAGGAAATAATTAAGATTAAATGAAGTAACTATCTTTTTTTTTTTTTTAACATATAATAGGAAGGGAAAATGAAGAGGGGCAAATCGGAGGGGGAGACAAACCATGAGAGACTATGGACTCTGAGAAACAAACTGAGGATTTTAGGGGTGGGGTGGGGGGGTGGGTTAGCCCAGTGATGAGTATTAAAGAGGGCATGTACTGAATGGAGCATTGGGTGTTACATGCAAACAATGAATCATGAAATACTACATCAAAAAAACTAATGATGTAATGTATGGTGACTAACATAACATAATAATAAAAAAAAAGATTAAATGAGGTGATAAGGGTGGGACCCTGTCAGGTAGGATAGGTGTACTCAAAACAAAAAGTACCAGAGAGCTTGGTCTGTCTCTCCCTCTCTGCACACAATTCACTGAGGAAAGTGAGGACATAGCGAGAAGGTGGTCATTCTGCAAGCCAGGAAGAGAGCCCTCACCAGAAATCAATTCAACTGGAACCTTGACCTTGGACTTCTGGCCTCTAGAACTGTGAGCAAATCTATTTTTGTTGTTTAAGTCACCCAGTCTGTGGTCTTTTATTTATGGTAGCCCGAGTAGACTAATACAAAGGGACTGAGAATTACAGCAAACACTCAGTAAATAGGTGTTATCAAATCAGGGGGGATTTAGACAGCAAGGCACTAGAGGACATCACTGAGGAGCTGTATCTGCACTCCTCCCAGTAAAATTTCGGTCTGTACCACCATGGAGAACGGGATCAGGACAGGTTCCAATGAGGAGCAGGACATCTCCCTGATGCAGAGTGGAGCTTCATCCCTGTGCCAGCAGCACAGAAAGGCCAAAGACTGATTCCTGAGGCTCTTCTACTACATGAGAACTAGGACTGGGGGTGGGGGGCTGATCAGTGCACACTGTTGTCATCATGTTTTTTTTTGGCAAGCCTTTCTCCCTGCTATTGATAAATCACCGTTACAGAGGCACCATATGAGAACAAACTGCTTGTCCTGGAATTAAACCTTTAAATATTACCTGATAACTCCAACCAATACTCTACTACAGTTATGTTAAAGAATCACTGGCTGAACCAGTGGCCTAGAGGTGTGGATACAGGCCTAGAAATTAGAAACTCAAATTTCATTTCAGCACTGCCACCACTGCTACTCTGCCCCTGCCTCCCATCATTCATCTATAAAATGAGTATAGTGACATTTACAGGAGTATGGATTAATTAGGAAATTCATGTAAAGTGCTTTTAAGAGAGTGAACAACTATGTTCAACTATGCCCATGTCGAGTACTTTGAGACTGCTCAACAGCTCAATGAATCAGTACATATCCCTTCCTGTTCACAGACTCACCTTCTTGCACTGAGGCTGACTTTATAAAAGACATGGCAGACACCAACAGACTCAACAATCACCACCAAGAGTGAAAAACAAAACAAAACAAAAACCACTTAGGGGCCAAACACCTCTGAAGTCAGAGTCTGGCTCTGCTACCTACTTGCATAGCAGCCCTGGGAATGTTGATTGAGCCTCTGCTTCTCAAGATCCTATAAAATAGGAAGGATGCACTGTCATAGATGTTGGGACAACTGAGATAATGTGAGTTAAAGTGTTTTAAGAATTATACAGTAAGATAGTGGTGTTTAACTTCAGATTCCTTAGGTGAACAAGGAAACAAAACTGACCCAATAAGTGGGGGAAGTCTCAGTTGGATTCTTCACTTTGGAATATATTCATTATGAGATTCTAAGTAAGTAGTTTACCTCTCTGGAGTTTTATCACCTTCCAGAAGGGAAAGGAATATAAAGCCATCTGAAGACCATCCCATCATGGTACACATAAACGTAACCATTCTGCATCATTCTGTGATTAGGACCAAGTAAGATATTTATCAGTTCTCATAAAACAGGATTATTTAGAATTTCAACAGTAGGGGCTTTATGAACTCATCTAACTTTAGGAAAAATATGTCAGCAAATATAGATGTGATCTTTATAAATGCTTATAGTCCAGAAATTTCTTTAGAACAAGGAATATGTGATCAGGAGAGCAAGCAGCTACTTTCAGCTTCTGACTCCAATTTTTTTTCTTTATGAGAAATAGGAATTTGATCTTCAGAGGCCAGTCTGGTCCTTAGCATGAAAAGATGACTTTGATAGGATTCTCTTAGCAAAGAGTAGAGATAACGCAAATTAAGATATAACTGGAGCATAAGCATTAAAAAAATTCAAGTTTCTAACTGAACTTTACAGAGAGAAGGACATTACATTTTACCACAGTCTAAAAAGTGCTGTCTTTTTTTCCATACTAGATGTGCATATATACATGAATATAAAGAGACTCAGACTCTGGGTACTTCAGTGAGTTGCAAACCTGTGTAGTGTTTGGCTAGAATGAATACCAGCCACTAGCATGCCTGACAACCACAGACAAATCAGATATTATAGCTTAGTCCAGAGACTTGGCCAACTTTTTCTGTGAACAGTCAGTAATAAATATTTTAGGCTTTACAGACATATGGTGTCTGTTGCACCTAACTTGGCTGTTCTAGTGCAAAAGTAGCTGAGTGTGGTTGTTTTCCAATAAAACTTCATTTAGAGAAACAGGTGACAGGTTGGATTGGCCTATAGGCCATAGTTCTCCAACTTTTGGTCTATACTCTTGAGCCTTGGAGTGGATTAGAAGGCTCCTAGGATTGACTCCTAGATTATTGAAGAATATACCTTAGTTCTAAGGACTCTAAGATCAAAAAGATATTGGAAGGATAAAGGGAAGGCTTATACAGATGAATGGCATTCCTAAGGGAGCAAAGGAGTGCCAAATCTTAACTGCCTGTCCAAAACAGAAGTTGGCGGAAGTTTGGGCAGAATCCCAGTAGGGTGAGGCATAGCTGAATTCCTGAGATGTTTCTGGGAGTCCTAGAAAAACCAGACTTACATGATACACAGAAACACATGCTGGGGGTCTTTGCTAATTAGGAACATGATGTTCCAGGGCTGATGAAGCTAGAGACGTTTGCCAAAAGCTAGAAAGGGCTGCCAAAAGGTGTGCTATTCAGTGGGCAAATGAGATCTTTAACTTTGGCTGGGAGTATTATAGTTATTTTGGATGAGTTATAGTTATTTTCTTAGACATTGCCTAAGGTTTTCTAATTGATTAGAAAAAACTTTTTGAACTAAATTTTTAAGGACATGTGATTGGCAATAGATACTAGCTACCAATTATAAAATAAAGGTGATTTTAGTCAACAATAAATCTACCACACTGTTTATTGAAAAGACTACTAAAAGGACATACTTCAAGAAGAAGGAAATTGAATCCAGAAGGGAGGAGTGAAATGAAAAAAAAAAAAAAAAAGAAAAATGACAAACATGTGAATAAATCTAAAATAAAAAAGGATGATGTAACTGGGAGTGACTGAGAGTAGGGGAAGTTTCTTATGACTGGGCAGTCAGTGAAGAATCTTTTGAGGAAGTGACATTTAAATTGATAGCTGAACGGGGTCCCTGGGAGGCTCAGTTGGTTAACTGTCTGACTCTTGATTTCAGCTCAGGTCATGTTCTCAGGGTCGTGAGATCGAGCCCCACATCCGACTCCATGCTGGGCAGGGAGCCTGCTTGGGATTCTCTCTCTCCCTCTTCCTCTGCCCCCCATCTCCCACTCTCTCTCTTAAATAAATAAATAGATAAATAGATAGCTGAATGACAAGAAGCCTGCCATACAAAGATCTGAAGAAAGCATTCCAGAGAGAGAATAGCTGATAAAAAAAGGGGTTATGTTTGGCATATTTGAAGAGCAGAAAGAAAGAAAACTGTATTGTGAGAAGCTCATGAACAAGGGGATGAGTAGGAGATAGATTAAACAGGTAGGCAAAGGTCATATTATGTACGGACTTCCTTCACTGTGTTGACACCTTGAGATTTGATTTGAAAAAGTGTACTTGGCTATTCTAGAGAAATTAGATTAGAAGGGGCAAGAGATTAAAGCAGGGAGATCAATTAGGAAAATAATTTTCCTAAATGGAAAAAGGAAAATCAGGTGAGATGATGGTAGCTTGGACCAGGGTGGTAGAAGCAGATATGGAAAGAAGTAAACAGATTTGGGATATATTCTAGAGGTTGAGTTAATAAGACTTGCTGATATTTTGGATGTAGGGGGTAAGGATAAAAGAAAGACCAAGGATGACTCCTACTTTTCTGGAATGAGCAACTGGATAGATGGTGGGACGATTTACCAAGAAGGTAAGACTTGGGATGGAATAGATTTGTAGGGAAAAATCAAGAGTTCTGTTTTGGACATGTTTCATTTGAGATGTCCATTTGATGTTCAAGTGGAAATACCAAATGGGTAAGTATGTGAATTGTGGGGGAAGTCAGGGATGGAGTCATCAGAATATATCTAGTATTTAAAATCTTTTTTTTTTTTTTTAAGATTTTATTTATTTATTTGACAGAGAGAGAGAGCACACAGGCTGGGGGAGTGGTGGGCAGAGGGAGAGTGAGGAATAGGCTCCCTCTGGAGTAGTGAGCCCAATGTGGGGCTCAATTCCAGGACCCTGGGATCATGACTTGAACCAAAGGCAGATGCTTAACTGACTGAGCCACCCAAGAGCCCCTAGTATTTAAAATCTTGATACCAGATGCTGTTTAGCCAGGAGTTAGCCATTAAAGTTTAAAGAACCATTTCTGGTATATGGTCATGATAGGGGAAAAAAAAAAAAAAACAACACTTTTTGGAGATACTTACTGAAACATTTACAGATGAAATGTCTGGGATTTGCTTCAAAATAACGGGGGGAAAGAAATAAGGGTATAGATGAATCAAAGACTGGCCATAACCTGATAATTGTTGAAGTGTGGTTTTGGCGTAAATGGTGGTTCATTTTACTAATTTATCTACTTTTGTATATGTTTAAAACTTTATTTCACAAAAACTTTAAAATGAAAATAAATAAAAGGACCCATTTTAAAATGGTAGCCATTGAAAGGTAGTCCTATAGTACTGATGTCATGGTCAACATTATAAACAAGGCACTCAGAAAGAAAGGAAGCCAGAATAACTGGGGTTCAAGAGTAAGAGGGTAAATATGATTAAACAGGTGACAAAGGTCACATATATAGGACTTTCTGCAGTGTGGGGATATGACTGGATTTATGTTTAAGAAAGAACACTTGGCTGTTCTAAAAACAGACTACAGGGGTAAGACATAGAGCAAGGATTATCTTAAATTCTGGTGCCCTAAATGGAATTTATAAAGAGGTCAACCCTATTGCTAGATACTGTGCTAGATGCTTTACAGATATCAATTTAGTCCTCACAGTAGCTCTGTAAGGTAGGTATTATTATCATTATCATACAAGTTGGGAAGCTTCAGCTTAGAGAGGTTAAGTCAAAAGTCACACAACTACCAGTGGTATAGATGGAATTCAAATCTTAGTCTGACTCCAGTGCTTTTCTCACTATGTGATATTATTCCCCATGCTATGGACACCAAAGAGTTGCAGAGATGGTAGGTAGGCTAGTGCTTCTAAAAATAATAGTGGAGGAATTCCCACCTGATCATAGACCAGAATAACCACTAAATTAACTTCTCTTGACCCACACTAGTCAGACGGAAATGATGCCTATGGATATATTCCTGAGTCAAAATTTGACTAGTATCCCTGTCACCAGTATTTCCACTTTCCAGCCCATTTTCAACAGTACTTCCAATAGAGATTTTATTAAAAAAAAAAAAAAAGTTGGGGCACCTGGCTGGCTCAGTTGGCGGAGCATGCAACTCTTGATCTTGGGGTTGTGAGTTCAAGCCCCATGTTGGGTAGAGAGATTACTTAAAAAATAAAACCTTAAAAATTAAAAATAAATAAAAATTTTTAAAAAGTCACACACGAGGGGTGCCTGGGTGGCTCAGTCAGTTAAGTGTCTGCCTTCGGCTCAGGTCATGATCCCAGGGTCCTGGGATCCAGCCCTGCATCGGGCTTTCTACTCAGTGGGGAGTCTGCTTCTCCCTCTCCCTCTGCTGCTCCCCCTGCTTGTGCTCTCTCTCTGTCAAATAAAGAAAATCTTAAAAAAAAAAAAGTCACACACTTTCCCCCTTAAAATTGGTTTCTGCCCCAAAATCTAAAGATAAGGGCCAAATATTTCAACATATCGTGCAAGCCTTTTCATAGTTTGTCTCAGCACTTTTCAAACTTTTTGTTCTCAGGATTCTTTTACACTTAAAAATTATTGCGAAGTGCAAGGGCTCTTGTTTATGGGAATTCTACCTACTGATATTATATTAGAAATTAAAAATGAGAACATTTAAAAATATAGTTCATTTAAAAATAATAAACCCTTTAAAAATAGTAACCTAAATAACATTATTTTCAAATCTCTTTAATATCTGGCTTAACAGAAGACAGATGAATTCTCATATGTGCTTCTGCATTCAATCGGCTGTGATATGCTGCTTTGGTTAAACTACAGTTGACTCTTGAACAATGCAGGGGTTAGAGGTGCTGCCCCTCACGCAGTCAAAAACCTGTGTATAAATCTGACTCCCCCAAAACTTATTACTAGTAGCCTACTATTAAGCAGAAGTATTACTTATAGCCAATTAACACATATATGTTTTTAAAGATTTATTTATTTGAGAGAGAGCACGAGTGCAAGCAAGCACAGGCAGGAGGGGCAGAGGGAGAGGGAGAGAGAATCTGAAGCAGACTCCACGCTGATTGTGGAGCCTGATGAGGAGCCTGATCTTATGACCCTGAGATTATGACCTGACCTGAAACCAAGAGTTATTAAGAAAATCGTAAGGAAGAGGAAATACATTTACAGTACTGTACAGTATTTATTAAAAAACCCATATATAAGTAGACCCATGCAATTCAAACCTGTGTTGTTCAAGGGTCAACTATATATTAAAAAAAATTGATCTCATTCATATATATAGGTGGGAAAGGAAAAAGTATATTAGTAGACTTTTAGATAATTGTGGATATTCTTCTTGGTACTATAACAGAACTTGATAAGTGGAAGTCTCTTAAAGGTTACTTGCAATGTGGAATTTGAAACCGTATCAATAAACATTTTGGACTCAGTTGCATTAAAATCTATCCGTCCAACTTGCAGTTTCAATGGATCTTTTACTTATGTATAATTTTGTAATATTGTGCATTGGGTCATTTGGAAATTACCAGTTCACTGAGTTATGCAGATCTTCCAAATGTTGACACATTATATATTTAAAAATCTTTTTATGCAAATACCACCACTACCAAACTCATCAGAAAAATCTCTAAGTATTAGAAAGCTGTCAAGGTCATGGTAGCAGATATAAGTTTTCAAAAATTCTTTTTATTTGAAGGCCTGAACTTTTTATCATTGACTACAAATACTGTCAGTTGTTTTCCTTGAAGTAATAGGCTTACAATATTCATTCTTAAGAAAGTATCTTCCAAGCACTCAAGTCTGAATAGCCACAGTGGATTTGCCACTTGTTCTTTCAAGGTAGTCCATGAAAAAGGTGGCTAGGGGACACCCGGGTGGCTCAGTCAGGTCAGCATCTGCCTTTGGCTCAGGTCATCATCCCAGGGTCCTGGGATTGAGTCCCACATTGGGCTCCCTGCTCAGAGGGGAGGTGGCTTCTCCCTCTGCCTGCCACTCCCTCTGCTTGTGCTTTTTCTCTCTCTGACAAATAAGTAAAATCTTAAAAAAGAAAAAGAAAGAAAAAGAAAAAGGTGGCTAGTTCAGCTTTGTAACTCAAACTATTTTTCCTTGCAATAACAACCATACTTTGGTATGCAACAGAAATAATCTATGCATACTTCCCATTTCATCACATGGAATTTTTAAACGGACACAGTCTCAACGGCTGACATTTAATAAAATTTACTACTTCACCAAGGACATGCTTAAGTGAAACTTTTTTTTTTTCAACTATTTGTACACTATTATGCCATGGCTTTGACTTGTGTTAAGGTATAAGTAGTTTTGCCTACTATTGTTTTTGTACCATCAGTGCAAATGTCAATGCAGTGAAAAGAATAATGTCTTATTATGAAAACAGTGACTTCTGCATGATCACTATTTGACCTTGCCTTGACCACATTTGAAGAACCACGGGTCTATTCATTATCCTTTTCCAGCAACCTGTCTGGATTCTGTTTGCTATCATCTTCTCTGTGACTCTGCATATATTGTTCCTTTAGCCTACAATATCTTTCCCAAGCAGCGGGAAAAATCCTATCTGTCTTTTAAGATCTGGTTTGTATTGTATTTCATTTCTGAGAAGTCTCTTTTAAGCTGATCTAATCATTGTCTTTTATGCTTCTGTACCACTACCCACATACATTGTTTTAGCATTTATTACATGGAAGGCAGAGGGGCTACTGACATCTTAAAGCACCCAACCTGTGCCAGACCCTGTGCGAAGTCTCTTACATATTCTCCCTTTATATCCTCAAACTAACTCCATGTGATAAGTGTCATTACAATCACTGTCCACTGAAGGACCGGACAAATAGCCGAAGTGAAGTCAAACCTAAACCTGTTATTTCAGCAGCATGATGATCTTTCCCCCATCTGTCCCTATGGCCCATATACGGCACAGTTAAGATACTCATTTTTGTCACCTGAAGAGTCAAATAAATGAATTTAATAACAATCTAATCTCGGGGCACCTGAGTAGCTCAGTCATTAAGCGTCTGCCTTTGGCTCAGGTCACGATCCTAGGGTCCTGGGATCAAGCCCCGCGTTGGGCTCCCTGCTCCGCGGGAAGCCTGCTTCTCCCTCTCCCACTCCCCCTGCTTCTCCCTCTCCCACTCT
>NW_023270839.1:49260317-49400998 GCF_011800145.1 Mirounga leonina | reverse complement strand
TCCCTCTCCCACTCTCCCTGCTTCTCCCTCTCCCACTCCCCCTGCTTGTGTTCCCTCTCTCCCTGTGTCTCTCTCTGTGCAAAAAAAAAAAAAAAACCTTAAAAAAACAACAACAACAATCTAATCCCATAATAAAAGTCTCTACAAAGTCCCTTATCTTTTAGGGTCTGGCCTTCAGTTGAGTATTTTTCAATTCTTATAGTTTGGATTTGGAATCTTCATTACTTATTGAAAAACTTGAATTTTCATTTCTTCCAGCAGTGCGTTCCCAGCCGTGGGATGGTAATTTAATGATTACACTGCCATCAAGCTGGAAACACAAATGTTGACATTTGACAGTAACATTTTTCCCTTTCAAAGCTGCTTCAAGTAAATATCAATGGTGTATCCAAGTAAATTAAGTAATTATTGAAAAAGCAAATGATGTATATTTTTCAATGAGTATCATGTTTATTTTAAAACTTTCCAAAAAGTTAAAAAAAAAAACTATTTAAAACCTCTTTTTCCTTTTCCAGTCGGGCGCTGAGTGGTTTTTCGGATCATGTCTGGTGGCTCCGCGGATTATAACAGAGAACATGGAGGCCCAGAGGGAATGGACCCTGATGGTGTCATCGAGAGCAACTGGAATGAGATTGTTGATAACTCTGATGATATGAATTTAAAGGAGTCTCTTCTTCGGGGCATCTATGCTTATGGTTTTAAGAAGCCTTCAGCTATTCAACAGAGAGCTATTATTCCTTGTATTAAAGATCCAAAAGGTAATTCTGGCACTTGGAGACTATATGGGAGCAACTTGTCATGCCTGCATTGGTGGAACCAATGTTCGGAATGAAATGCAAAAACTGTAGGCTGAAGCACCACACATTGTTGTTGGTACACCAGGGAGAGTATTTGATATGTTAAACAGAAGATACCTTTCTCCAAAATGGATCAAAATGTTTGTTTTGGATGAAGCAGATGAAATGTTGAGCTGAGGGCTTAAGGATCAAATCTATGAGATTTTCCAAAAATTAAATACAAGTATTCAGGTTGTGTTGCTTTCTGCCACAATGCCAACTGATGTGTTGGAAGTGACCAAAAAATTCATGAGAGATCCAATTCGAATTCTGGTGAAAAAGGAAGAATTGACCCTTGAAGGAATCAAACAGTTTTATATTAATGTTGAAAGAGAGGAATGGAAGTTGGATACACTTTGTGACTTGTACGAGACACTGACGGTTACTCAGGCTGTTATTTTTCTCAATACAAGGCGCAAGGTGGACTGGCTCACTGAGAAAATGCATGCCAGGGACTTCACAGTTTCTGCTCTGCATGGTGACATGGACCAGAAGGAAAGAGATGTTATCATGAGGGAAGTCCGATCAGGGTCAAGCCGTGTTTTGATCACTACTGACTTGTTGGCTCGTGGGACTGATGTGCAACAAGTGTCATTGGTTATAAACTATGATCTACCTACCAATCGTGAAAACTATATTCACAGAATCGGCAGAGGGGGTCGATTTGGGAGGAAAGGTGTGGCTATAAACTTTGTTACTGAAGAAGACAAGAGGATTCTTCGTGACATTGAGACTTTCTACAATACTACAGTGGAGGAAATGCCAATGAATGTGGCTGACCTTATTTAATTCCTGGGATGAGAAAGTTTTGAATGCAGTGCTTGCTGTTGCTGAATAGGCGATCACAATGTGCATTGTGCTTCTTTCTTTGGGAATATTTGAATCTTCTCTCAATGCTCATAACGGATCAGAAATACAGATTTTGATAGCAAAGCGACTTTAGTCGTGAGCTCTTGTGAGGAAAGGCATTGGCTTTATCCTCTTTAGAGTTAGACTGTTGGGGTTGGGTATAAAAGATGGGGTCTGTAAAATCTTTCTTTCTTAGAAATTTATTTCCTAGTTCTGTAGAAATGGTTGTATTAGATGTTCTCTATCATTTAATAATATACTTGTGGACCAAAAATATAAGTGCTGTATAAAATCAGCCAATTATGTTAAACTAGCATATCTGCCTTTATTGTGTTTGTCATTAGCCTGAATAGAAAGGCCTTTAAAATTGATTTTTTTTTTTTTTTAAGAAAGCATTTGAATGCATTTTGTTTGGTATTGTATTTATTCAATAAAGTATTTAATTAGTGCTAAGTGTGAACTGGACCCTGTTGCTAAGCCCCAGCAAGCAATCATATCCTAGGTAGGGTTAAATCCCCAGTAAAATTGCCATATTGCACATGTCTTAATGAAGTTTGAATGTTAAATAAATTGTATATTCACTTTAAAAAAAAAAACAAAACTCTTTTTCTCCTCAGTCTGAGACAATTATGAAATGTGACAATTCTAGTGTGTCTTAAGAAAAGCTTAATACCTCAAAAATGCTTAACTTAGACTACAGCACAGTAGCTTTAGATCCTGAATGGTGGTGAGATCAGTGGCTCCCCAAGTGTAGCCCCAGGGCCAGCAGCCCAGCACCACCTGGGGGCTTGTTAGAAGTGCAAACTACCAGGGCCCACACCACCTCAGACCACCACATCAAAAACTTTGGGGGTGGGGCCCAGCAATCTGCTTTAACAGCCCTCAAGTTACTATGATGCATGGTTAAATCTGAAACCAATGGGACAAACCACTGCATTGTTTGGATTTGTTTTAAAGATTTACTTATTTGAAAGAGAGAAAGAGAGCACACATGGGGGGCGGGTAGGAATAGAGGTAGAGGGGGAAGGGAAGCAGACTCCCCACTGAGAGTGGAGCCCACCTTGGGGTTAATCTCAGGATCTGAGATCATGACCTGAGCCAAAACCAAGAGGTGGGAGCTTAACTGACTGAGCTATCCAGGTACCCCTCGTGGAGTTACTTATTAAGAACTGATGAATTTTGGAAGATATGACTGGCTCATGTACAAGCAAATCTGTGAAAATATAAGCTGTATAGTTAAGGGGTCTGCCATGCCGTGGCATGCAGCCAAAGTAGAGAATCTCATTCTTTTTTTTTTTTTTTTTAAAGATTTTATTTATTTATTTGAGAGAGAGAATGAGAGACAGAGAGCATGAGAGGGAGGAGGGTCAGAGGGAGAAGCAGACTCCCTGCCGAGCAGGGAGCCCGATGCGGGACTCGACCCCAGGACTCCAGGATCATGACCTGAGCCGAAGGCAGTCGCTCAACCAACTGAGCCACCCAGGCGCCCCGAGAATCTCATTCTACAGAAGAGGCCAAATCATTGCTTGGCTCTTCCTTCCAGGATGCGGGTAAACACACCACAGCCATACTTAATGAGGAGTGAAGCCATTTATTGATCTGCAAAAACTATCTGACATAAGTAACTCCAACCATGTGCAGCTTAAATTGCTTTTTTCCTAAATAAAACAGTAACCTGCAATACATGTGTTTTATTACTGCTAGAGTCTGATATTCTATCATCCACTTTCAACTGCCAATGACAAGACTATTCTTTCCAGGAATATATCACCACTATTCTACTTGCTCTGCTATTATTTGGATTTAAGGAAAACAGGAACTTGCTAACATTTTGACAACTATTTCAGGGTTATGTAAAAAGCTTATTTTCGTAAAGAATATATATATAAAACTTAACATTTTGCTAGAAAAAGTGAAGGCGTTAAGTGTTCACTTAATTTTTATTTATACTGTTCTAACAGAAAGCTGGTGAGAGGATCTGCCCTATCATAAGAGTTTGCTGTCTTTGCCAAAGAAAAGGTCAGACCTGGTAGAGAAGGCTTCCTGTAAGTAAGAAGGAGGCAGACTTAGAATCAGATCAAAGAAATACTCAGGGCATATCTTTGCTTAAAAATAAAAAGTACCGGCACCTGACTGGTTCAGTCGGTAGAGCATACGACACTTAATCTTGGGGTTGTGAGTTCGAGCCCCATATTGGGTGTAGAGGTTACTTAAAAATAAAATCTTAAAAAAAAACTACAGGGGATATAAGGAAATCATCCCATTTGTTACAAACTTGGGATAGTAGTTCTTGTTTTTATTGGTGGTTCGTTAATTTTGCTTACAATACAAATGAGAAACAAAAAACCTTAAGCTTCCTAACATAAATGTTTATGTGAATGATTACAAGTGAAAATATAAAAATCTCCTTTGCCCTTGTGTTTGTAATGCAACACTGTAGGAAGAATACAAGCTTTAGAGTCAGAAAGACCAAGTTTGAATTCTGGCTCTGACAATGATGAGCTATGTGAATCTGCTTAATTCTTAACTTCTCTCATCTTTGGTTTCCTCATCTGAAGAATACAACCAATTTGTAGGGCTGCTGTACGGATGGGAGATAGATCCTGGGAATGCGCTTTACACTGGGTAGTGATCACGAAGAGTCATTTAAGAATGAAAGGAAACGGCTAGCTAGAGAACTGAGTGGGTGTGAGTGGGTGTACGTTGGCCGGCTGCCCTCAGGATTCTGCTACTGGCTGGGTCTCAATCTCAATAACCAACTTCTCCTCTAGCACCCATGTGTTAGATAACTATCAACTGCTGGCCCCTGTCTCCACCGCAGCCCCCCCACCCCCATTTTCCACCATACTTGGAAAGAAGACAGAGACAGCAATAAAAACCCAAATATTCCCTCAAAACAAAGTAACGCATATAGAGCTAACACCTCGGTGAAAACCAAAACGAATCACTTAAGGAGCTTTATTCTATCTACAATGAGGGTAAGAAGAGTGCTACCATTTATTCATTTTATCTTGTTTCTTCCTCACACTATCACAGCATTTCCAAGCAATGTATTATTTACTGCTATTAAGGTGTTACGGATTTGCTTTTCTATGTTCAAGCCCCTCTGCATTCACCAGAATGCAGCAGGCTACTTTAGCTAAATCTCCAGGGCCATAAACCTTGTTTGGTACAATAAGATCACTTTAATAATACTCTAATCTTGGAATGCAGTTACAAAGATAGATGATGGCCACTGAGTGCTACTTATAAACAGAAATGGCTCTTATGTAATCTTAAAGATGTAAAAAACTTAGCACCTAAAAATGTGTTAAAAAATTCCCATACTCTGCCATTCTATTTTACATACCTGAGAATTTTTTTAGGAACCTGTGATGGAGAAGAATGACTCCTTTTCTTCTTCTCTGAGTCCAGCAGTAACCCATCCTCTGTGCCGTCCTTCTCTCTGACTGCTGCCTGGTCTGCTCTGGCCTTCTGATCCACACTGAGCTGGCTTTGGGCGGGATCACACCTGTACATAAAGACGATGGCTGGCTTCTCACTGGACTCTCCTTTTGCCTCTGTGAACCAGTGATGGCGCTGGACTGGCGGAGGCGGCAGCATGTGGATGACTGTGCCATCCAGGCCCACCAGTTTCCCTTTCTCTCGGTCTTTCTCTTTGTCATCCTCCTCATCTGTTTTCCGGCGGCGGAAGAAGCTTTTAAATGATATCCAGCGTTTAGGTTTTGCATCAGCAGCCCGCCTACTGCCTTCAGAGTGCAAAACCGATTCAGCTTCCGTTGACCTGGTGGGACTGGTTGGCTTGGTCCAGTTGGTGAAATGCCTCTGCAGAAGGTTGCTTGCATGATAAGGGGAGGAAGTAGAACGAGGTGGGGGAAAGGGAGGTGGTGGCTCACTCTGGGGGTTAGCCACGAATTTGGAGAGAGGGGTCGTGCCTGGTTTTGCGAGCGGATCTTTCCATACTTTGGCAGTAGGGCTTTCTGTGGTCTGAGGGGCTTCAGCTTCACCACTGGGCTGAGATGTGAAAAGAGATTTGGGTCGGACTGGTGTACTCTTAGCAGCATCGGCATCTGGAGGAACTGCATACAGCTCTTCCACGCTGCATGCTTTTGGGCCAGACGGGGGCATTTCTGGAGGAGACTGTGGCGGATGGATGGAAGCCACAATCTGAGAAAGCACTGTGCTCGCTTTCTCCCTGGTGCTGCTGCCATTGCTCACCATCTGAGATGCCTGAGGGCCTTCTGTTTTGGCCACAGGCTCTTGAGTGGTTCTCTGGATCTTTGTTGGGGAGCTGTGGCTAGAACTATAGCTTTTCTGTGGTGAAGACTGACCTCTGTTAAGACAGCTGTTAAACTCCTGAACCTTCTGAGCCACTGAGCCCCTTTTACGCTCTGTGCTGTTTGAAAACCCTTTGGCTTGGGGACATTCAGCAGGTTTGCTAGTGGTGTTATCAGACGCTTTGCTTTCAGTTTCAATTTCTTCATAAGTATGGCTTATTATACTTGTGGTTTTTTCCTTCACTGAGAGTTCTCCACTTGTTCCGAGAAAACTTTTGTAAATGGCTAGATTGTCATATGCATTTGGATTGATGACGATGGGGACTTTGATGGCGTTTTTGGAACTCCGAGCATAAGTTGGCTCGTCATGAATGATAATTGGAAAAGGTGGCATACCAGCATTGTTATAACTATTAAATTTTATTTCGGACAAATTGGGTGACTTAACAGGGATAGTTTTAGAGGAAATGTTTGTAGTTGTTGGTGAAGTAGGTGCTGATTTGTGACAGTTTTTCCTTGGAGGGACATTTGGCCCAGTCCCACCACTAATCAATTCCACCTTGGGTATCTTTTGTCGTGGGCTGGTACTGGAAGTCCATACTTCCTGGTATCGTATTGCACTGGAGTTTTGGAAATGGGCACTTGTTTGTCCTGATGTCAGTGCGGGCGATGTCACCGGAGAGTTTGGAGTAGAAGATGAGATTTTTGTCTTGGGGCTGTTAACAGGGCCCTCAAGGTGCTCACTGGCCATGGCTGCCGACACATCCACGATAGTATACGGCTTGCACAATGGTTGTTCCAGATTGACAACTCGGTAAGGCTTTGCTTGCTCTTCTATAGGGACGAGGTTTATGGTTACTGCTTGCCCAGCGATATCGGTAGAGGCTTTACTTTCTTGCTTCTCAGTCTGTACAGCAATCTTGCCATCCTTCTCTTCTAATCGGAGAGCAAGGACTGCTTTGTGTGTTTCTGGAACTTTTATTGAGCTTTTAGGTGCCTGTGAGGAGTCCTTCTCCTGATTATTACCAGAGAGACTTTCACAATTGGGCTCCCTTTCCTTCATGTCCTTAGAATCTCCCGGGTTACCAGGAGATATTCCCCCATTACAGATCTTCTGGGATAAACTACTGGCTGTCTCAGAACGTGATTCTTCTGTTAAAGAAGAACCTGGTGATGTAGAGTCAGATGATGCCATGCTCTGAATGCTTCCGGGTCCATAGGAGGCCACAGAGTTCTCTTCATAGCCATTCAGGATTTCATCATAGCTGTCATCATAGTCTACAGCACAGATTCTCTGCAGAGACTTATTTCGCAGGGGGACTGTATTCCATTTTTTGTCCACAAAGAATCGAACAGGAGACAAAGTATTTGCCCTGAAGTTAGCAAAGCGGGGTTGCCCTCTCATGCGAATCTCCATGGCCAACAGCTCTTCATCACTCTCATCCCAGCTCTCATGCTCCTCTGCCATGTTACTGAAAAGTACATCTTCTTCACTCTCCTCGCCACTAGAGAACTCTGGGTAACAGAACCGTCCTCCTTCATTACTGATCACTTCTGTGCTCCCACTCAGAATCACATGCTTGCCTTGAGTGTCCTTTATCCCGCCCATCATGCAGCTTGGTGGAAGCTTTCTTTCCAGTGATCTTTTATAGCAATCATTTATTCTTCCGAAGAACATTTCTCTGGAGTTTGTTTCACTTCCTCTTATCTGAGGGGTGGTATCCAAGCCTGCTATCTCCTTTAACACATCAGTTAGTCCATTATTGTTATTTGATATCTTCTTGGCACTATCATTATTGCCATAAGGCTTAGGAACATGGCTAAATCCTTCAATGTCATCTTCATTATTATTATTAAGTGGTTTCTGATTCAAGGCCGTCCTGTTTCGGTTCCATCCTATGACGACAGGTTTGTTCTCACAGTGTTCTTGGATACTAAGTTCACCACATACACTTTGCCCATCTGCCACTATCATAGTGGGCTTCACAGCTATAGTGGGTTTTTTAGCCACAGGAGGACGGAAATTTCCAGTGTTCCTCATGCGGTGGTTGTTACTGTGATTGGCATTCGTTTTCACATTGCCATGGGTGATGGGTGCCTTCTCAGGGTCTGGGGGAAGCTGGTGCAAGCTTTTAGGTTTAAAGCAGTTCTTGCATTCACCAGGTTTCCAAACGTGTTCAGTAAAGGTGTTACAAGCAGACATTTTTAAAAAAGGACCTTCACAGACAATGCTTCCCTTTCAGTGCATGGTAAAACTTTCATCCATCAGTCTTCACCTCCCCTAGGCATCACAGCAGCTCTTGTAAGTATGATCAATCTGTGGGGGGCGGAAAAGAAAATCTAAGTGGAGAAGGCACTATGAGGCATATCACGATGACTTAACAACAACTGGCTCCACTCCTCAACTTTTCCTTAAATTAAAAGATTGAGAGAGAAACTAATTTGGGCACTTTTTGAACTCCCTTTAGCCAAGCAGCATTTTGGAAAGTTTGTTTTGCAGCCGTAATTTTGTACTCCCTCATTGAACTATATATAATCTTTCCCTTGATGTCTATGTGGCAATGATACTGTGACCTTGCCCTCTGGGAGTGACTCTGAAACTGCTCTTTTTAATATCTACCAACCTGTATGACACTTCTTAGTCCACTGAAGGTTCTTCTTCTTCTACCTACCCTTTTGATTTTGGGTATCTCATAGACTCCTCAATCTCGATGCATTCAAAATGAATCCTCTGGCTACCCCTCTTCTCAACTCTGGGAAACTTTTCCACTCTAACCAGCCCTCCCCTCTACTCCCCAGGCCACCTCCTTCCTCTGCCTTTACCCTATTTCAGTTATTGTCACTATCCTCTACTTACATAGCTAAGCTCAATTACTGACACCTCTTCCCTCACTTCTAACTCCGTATCTAACTAACTCCTTAAATTAGTCTTGCCAATTTAATCTATTACATTTCATTGAAACTCTTTCTTGCCATTACCAGTCCCTGCTAGTAGTTCAGAGACTCACCATCCTTTGCCTAGATTCCTGAAATAGGCTAATTAACGATCTTCATGCCTGCAGTCTCTCTCACCCCATTCCAATCCAATCTCTTTACATTTGCTACTCAAAGTGTGGTCCTCAGACAAGAAATATCAGCCTCGTTTGGGACCTTGTTAGAAATGCAGTATCTCAGGTACAACCCCAGATCTACTGGATCAGAATTCATATTTAATGAGATTCTTAGGTGATTCATTCTCTGTACTACTATCAAATTTATTACTTTCTAAAATGTTAATATGATCAACTTACTACCTAGCTTAACTATTCTGTGGCTCAATCTTACCTTATGCACTGACTCCCAAATGTCAGTGTGCAGACTAGGGGTTGCCAGCTAAATAAGAACCACTCAGGAAAGCACCCTAGACCCACCTAGTCAATCTCTGAGGGAAGAGTCTAGGAATCTGATTTTTTAATAAGTTCTCCAGGTTGTTGTTGTTTTTTTTTTTTAACAAGTTCTATGTGCATTAAGGTGTTGGAACCTCTGAGTTATAGGATGGGATATAAGCCCCTTAGGTTTTCATGATATGGTCCTTGCCTCCCTTCTAGCCTTGTGTCTTAACAATCAACTAGTCTTACACTGTAAATCCCACTGGGCTACTTGTTTCTCCTTGGTACTATCAAAGTCACTTAGACATACCTCCATGAACAAGCACTTTCATTTTTAATTGTCTGTCTCCCCACAAGTTTTTGAGCTTCTTCAAGGTCTGGGCTGTATCTTATTCATCTCAATATGTCTAGCATAAGAAGCTGAATAAATACTGGTTGACTAAATTGTGCTGGTTTATCTAAAAAAACGAATCTTATGACTTTCTCCTTTGTCTTAGGCACATAGCTGCAGACTTTCCCACAGAACATCACTACAGTGTTACATTTCTAATTTGGATATTATAATAAAGTTGGCAGTGGGCATGTACATGTAAGAACTATTTTAATGGCTGAAGAGTTTAACTTTATTCATGTACAAGGACAGCAACGGGATCCTTGGTTTGGTCAGAAATGCAGTCTTTTTGCTGAGTTTCAGCACATGTATAAAGAAGGAAAGAATATTTTCTTTAGCTCGCAGGTGTGCATGCATACACCTGCACACACAGAGCTAAGTCCCTTGTGAATAATATTCATAAAGTACTCTGCCTCAGTGGAAGAAGTACAGACTTAAAGATCAAAGTATTCCACACAAGAGAGCACAACAACCTGGCCAAAACCTAAGTTCATTCTTTGCTGGAGATCATCAAATGCTTCTTTTTAATATGGTTAAAATATATTTTTCAAGTGTTTGTTTGAAAACATTTATTTAGTCTTTCTGATATTCTAAAAGCTATTCCTTAGTTGATAAAACCATTTCCTGCTAGTCTGAGATTGGAACATTTTGAGCAAGGGGAAGAAAGGCATAAAATTAGGCTGAAAGGGAGAGCAGGGTCCAGATCATGCAGGGCCATTTAGGCTTTTAAAGATTACAGGGTTTATCCAAAGAGGAGTGGGAAGCCACTGAAGGGTTTTAAATAGGGGAAACAACATGATCCAATTTGCATTTTAAAAAGACAGCTTTAACCAAAAAACATGAAATACTTAGGTATAAATCTAATAAAATATGTGCAAAATCTACACTCTCTATGCAGAAAATTACAAAACACTGATATAAAGGTATCAAAGACTTAAATAAATGGAGAGAGATACCAAGATCTCTCAGTATTCTTAAGGTGTCAATCTCCCCCAGATTGCTCTGTAGATTCAACATAATTCTAACAAAATCCAAGCAGGATTTTTTTTTGTAGAAATCAACAAGCTAATTCTAAAATGCATTCAGAAAGGCAAAGGAACTAGAATAGCCAAAGCAATTTCGAAAAATAACAAAGTTGGAGGATGCCCCCCTTACCTGACTTCAAGACTTAGCATAAAGCTACAGTAATCCTGACAATGGGGTATAGCAAAGGACAGAAACATAAATGGGGAAGTAGGGCAAGGAAATACCAGCCCAGAGGCTGAATCTAGCCTGTCCCTTGTTTTTATATGACCCAAAGCTAAGGATGCTTTTAAAATTTTTAAGTGATTGCAAAATTCAAAAGAATGGTATTTTGTGACAAGTGAAAATTATATGGAATTCCAAATAGAGTGCCCGTAAATAAAGCTCTACTGGAACATAGCCAGGCTCATTTGTCTCCATATTGTCTGTGGTGGCTTCGTGCTACAATGCAGAGCTGAGTGGTTCGGACAGACTGCATGTGGTGGCACACTCATCACTGCCCAGTGCTTTTCAAGCACCTTTACAGACCAGCATTTCTACTGCTACAGGTATCACCCACGTGAAAAGACATTTTTCAAAGATAAAAATATGGCAAATTTCACATTAATAAATGAATTTTGTAATAAAGTCTGAGAGGAAACACTAACTTAGCACCCTAGTTAAGCAAAATATTATCCCTCTCCCAAAAAAGAGTTCCATTCTTTGGATTAGTAGAGCTGCATTTCAGAAAACTGTACTCAATTATTACATTTTGAATTTTGTTTGAAAAATTCACGGACATTTGTTTTCTCTTATTATACAAGTACCTACACAATACTTTCAATTTTGCCTTTTGGCCTGCAAAACCTAAAATATTTACTATCTAGTTCTTTACAGAAAAAGTCTGCTGACCCCTGATATAGATCAAAACAGACACAGAACAGAATAGAGTCCAGAAATAGGACAATACAAATATAGGCAACTGATACTTGCCTACAGCAGTGAATATTCTTTTCAACAAATGTGCTAGAGCAACTGGATATCCATGGGAAACAAAGTAAATCTCAATTCATACCTCACACTTCGTACACAAAAATTAACTCAAAATGGATCACAGATCTAAGTATAAAGTGTAAAGCTATAGTACTTTTAGGAGGAAAAAAAAGGAGAAAATCTTTGTGACTTTGAGTTAGTCCAAGTTCTCAGATACAACACAAAGAGCATGATCCATTAAAAAAATGACAATTTGGATTTTATCAAAATTAAAAATGTTTGCTCTGACAAAGATACTGATAAGAGAATGAAAAGACAACCTACAGATGAGACTTTTTTGCAAAGTACATATCTGACAAAGGACTTTGTATCCAGAATATATGAAGAACTTCCAAAATTCAATAAAAAGAAAACAAATCTGATAAAAAAATAGGCAAAAGGTTTGAGCAGACACTTCACCAAAGGTATATGGATTGCATATAAACATGTGAAACATGCTAAATATCCTTAGTCATACAGAATGCACATTAGAACTGTAATGAGCTACCTCTATGGATCCACTAGAATGGTTAAAATGAAAACAAACAGGAAAACTGGTACTAGGGAAGATGTGGTACAACAGAAATTCCTATGGTGCTGGTGGGAATGCAGACGGCACAACCACTTTGGAAAACAGATTGGCAGTTTCTTATAAAGCTAAATGTAAGCCATAGGACCCAGCCGGCTCACCTCTCGGTATTTACCCAAGACAAATGAAAAGTTATGTTTACACTAAAGCATGTACACAAAGGTTTATAGGCAAAAACTGGAACAATTCAAATGTTGTGTGGTGGTGGCTAGACAACTACATGTATTTGTCAAAATCCATAGAATTCTACACTAAAAAAAGATTTATTACTGTATATAAATCAAACCTTAATACATCTGACTCAAAAATAAAAGACAGCTCTGGCTGCTGTATGGAGAATAAACTGGGGAGAACAGGACAGGAAGCAAGGAGACTGTCCAAAGGGCTGCTGTGGGCAAAATAAGGTATGATGAGGATCTGAATTAGGATGTGGCATCAGGGAAGGCAGAGAAATGTAGATGCATGAATGACTAGATTCTGGAGAGAGTAATAGATGTTGAGATTTTGGGGTTATGTATTTAGATGATTTGTGGGGTCATTTACTGAGATAGACAATGTTGGAGGTGTAACTTTCAGGGAATAAGGTTATCAGTCCATACTTTGTTACCATATAATAGAGGAAGCAGTTGAATTTAGAAGTCTGGAATACAGAAAGGAATTCTGCTGTTCTCGTCTGTTTGGGAATTACTATAGGAATATCTAGGCTAAAAAGAAACTAGAGTGAGCTAGGAGGTGGTCTTGGTGGGTAAACCAGGGAGAAGAGAAGAACCCCTATAGAAAACTCAAAAATAACAGTCATAACGGTGATGATACAGAAGCCAGATAAGGAGATTTCATTAAGGGGGGAGAAGCCAACTATTGCAAATGCTGCTGACAGTTAATGAGGAATGAGGACCTAAATGTGCCCACTGGACTTGACAACATGGGCTCATTGGTGACTTTAGCTTTAACTACTGTGGTGCAGCAGTGGGGATGGAAAGGAGACTGTGGTCAGCTGCAGAGTGAGAAGATAGAGTAATTGTAGATAACTTTTTTTTAAATTTTATTATGTTACATTAATCACCATACATCCCATCATTAGTTTTTGATGTAGATAACTATTTGAAGAAGTTTAGGTGGGAAGTGGAAGAAAGAGCCAGGTGGAAGTGGGGGTGGGGGTGGTGTTGTTGTCCAGAAAGGATTTCCTCAGTTTAAGATGACAAAAATGAGATCACGATGAATATTAATATTGGAGAAAGACACAGAAGAGTGTGAGGCTGGAGAGAAAGGAAAAAGGTAGATAATCCCAAACCCAAGAATGTTAAAACTGGGCAGGCTCCATTTCAATCTTTCTGTTTTATAGCTGAGGAAAGCTGAAGGCCCCCAAGAAGGCCACAAGGTGAATGACAAAAGATCTGAGACTCAAGGCTATAGCAACCTACCATATGTTTGTTTTAAATTATTTTTTCTTTTGTTACATGAGATTTTTTCTTTTGTTATATATGCTCACTGTGAAAAATCAGAAAAGCGTAAAAGAAAATAGAAATCACATGTAATCCTATTACTTGGAAGAAACTTCTATCAATAGTTTGGGGCAGTTCATGTCAGTCACCAAGAATTTTTTTTAAAAAGACATTCCCTGTCTACTTAGTACTATGTGGCATTAAATATAAAAGAATAAGGCATCCTGGCCTAATAGCTTGTTAATGAAGTTAAATCCACCACTGATCAGAGAGGGATTCAATTTTCTCTTTTAAAGTAGTACAGTATATTTTCTTTTTCCAAGCCTAATAGATAAATAGTCAAAATAATTCCCCATGTTGAGTGCTAGTAAGTTAATTCAGTCAAGAGATGGCTGTTGAGTTGATTAGCAGCTATCACATTATCAACAGGACAGACAAATGGGATTCACCAGGAACACAATTAGCTTATGTCAGTGCTGTGTGCAACAGAAAGCCATCACTAAAATGGAGACTTTGGATTTGACAGTCCTTTACAAAGTCTGTGTACATCTGTATTCACGCTGCTGTGAAAACCAAGAGATGAAGCAAGCACACACCTTCAGCAAGCACCAGATGGAGCTGCTGTCTAAGCCACAAAGCCTTAACTATGAGGGCTTCATTTGTCAACACTAATTATGTTTGGAGACAAAGATGTGCACTTAAAGACACTGTCAAAACTATTTCAACTTGTAACAGGCTCTTAGAAAGAGAAGCTCTACCAGATTAGATGTAGTTCCGTCCAAGGAGCAATTCTTGGGCTTTCCTGCCTTTGTGAAATAACTTCAATGGCACTCAGTAACTAGCAGCTTTGCCTGCTCAACACTATACCCACGTCGGGAAACTCGAGTCACCAAAGTTATGCTTGAGAAATGAAATAGGTGTCTCCTGAGGCATGTAAGGAAATATGACAGTCTAGCCTGGTGTCTTCTATTTATTTGCCAAGACAGGTCTGATATGGAGTCCCCAAATGGAGTGTTTGATAAGAAAAACCCCTTTGCTTCTATATTCCTTACAATCTCAAAGCAAACCCTATTGATGGAGTGGTCAATGAGAGAGCTAGAAGGCTGAAGCTGCCCATAGAAGCTAATGGAGATTCCATGATCTAAAATCCGATTTCGTGTTTGACAGTTTTCAAGACCAAAGCCCTCCAGGCTACAGATGAAGCTACTGAAGAGTAGCCTATTTCACTTCAAGTCATGACAGCTTTTTAAGAACCTATTACTGTTTTTCACTCTCTCTACTGCTATACAGACAATGACAATAATTAGTTTGCTTCAAGTCCAACAGTTTCAAGCAGATTTGATACAAAAAACTAAATCCACACTGGATTTCAATCTTGGAATAAACAGGCCTACACATAGAGCTGGAGCTCCTCAAGCCGGATGTAATTTCCAAGTCAGTGAAGGGGGGAGACTGTGTAGGTGGTATATTAAACACCACATATAGAGCATTTCCTAAAGGCACCCAAGGAGAATCTGTTAATAATAAAGGAGGATGGGGGATGCACTGCTAAACTCCTTCCCCAATCCTGTGACTCCCGGAGGCCATTATCTTTCTTCATAAAATCTGTCACATTGCCATAGAGACAGAGTCAAGAATCCTCAGTGCTGTACATGGGCTTTCAGGACACTTTCAGTGAGGAACTATCGCCTATATGTCATCCCACACGTTAGTCCATCTCCAGGATACGAGGGTAAAATTTACAAGTCCAGGTTCTCATTAGGCTGTTGTAATGGAACATGTGGGTTACTTATATAAAAAAGGAAAGGAAAATGTGACAAATATCCCCACGTCATTGTTCCCAACCTTTCCTTCTTCCACGGTGAAAAATGCTGACCTGATACCTTAAGCGGCTGCCAAATCCTTCAGTATATGACTAAAAGGGTGGAGAGAGGAAGTAAAAGCAAAGCTGCAGGAAGGCTTTGTAGGAGATAAAACACAGCTTTCATTTGGAACACGAATGGAAATTCCATGAGTAAAAGGAACCTTCCTAATTTGAGATCTGCCCCCCTCCCCACCCCTTTGTGGAAAAAAAAAATCACAGTTCTTTGCTATCACAACAGTAAGCAAGATCTTAAGACAAGGTTCTCCTGTTTAAAGAAGAAAGCAAAGTAAAACCTGCTTAATTTGGAAAACTTAACTAAAGCTCTGTTGAAAAGAGGAAGCCCATCCACTTCCAATTGTTCTAACCGCAAGCTTTTTCTAACCATTTACTGTTCCTGTCACATGGTAGCCATCTCCGGACAAGAGCCTTG
The DNA here is from genome assembly GCF_011800145.1 of Mirounga leonina. NCBI lineage: Eukaryota > Metazoa > Chordata > Mammalia > Carnivora > Phocidae > Mirounga > Mirounga leonina. The sequence goes on along the minus strand of NW_023270839.1, from coordinate 49,384,918 downwards.
CGTCAGCAAATGCACCACTGTGAAGTGCCACTGCTTAGCTCCCAACTCATTTTTTAAGCTCAAACTCTTTGATGAACCAGTTAAATAATAATAATTACTGTTATAAGATTATAAGTTCCAAAATGTACACTGAACCCACCTCAGAACCCCTACTTAGAAGGTATACATCAAAGAGGAGGTTAAAATGTAATCTAATAATAGCCAAGGACTCCATAGTGTTTTGCAGTTTTATTCTGTTCACAAGCTGCTCCCTCTGCTTGGAATGTATTTCCTCTAATGCTATTTCATTTGGCAAAACTATTTATCCTTTAAGACCCAGTTCAAATTTTACCTGTGTGATGAAGCTTTACCTGACTTCCTAAGTACCATGTTGTATGGTAGGTATCTAAGTCCCTAGAAGGCAAGGCTGTGTCTTTTTCACTTCTATATCTCTTGGATTGCTTAGAATATGCTACATACTAAATAAATGCTTGCTGAATGATAATAATTTTAGCTAGCATTTACTACTAAGTGCCAGGTACCACTTGAAGCAGTTTACGTATGAAAACTCTTGATTCTCCTAAAAAACTTATGACGTACATACTATCATAAGCTTCACTGTACTAATGAAGAAACTGAGACTTGCCCGAGGTCACACAGTTAGTGAGCGACAGTCAGGATGGATGAATGGGTGAATGAATGCGTGGATGCATAAACGGTAGCTTGGCTCTTTAGGGCATCTGCAGGCTGCTTTAGACATAAGCTCGGTGGTACCTGAAAGGCAGTCCACTCAGCAGCAGCACTGCCCACCACAGTAGAATTCTGCCTTGAACAAAGAAGCGTCAGAAGTAGGCACACCCACACCGTCCCAGCTCAGCTCTGAGGTGGGCAAGGTCCATGTGCTTATAGCAAAGCAAGCTAGGAGTAAACCAACAGACATATACAATTAGCTACAGCTGCCCCAAAGTGCTTTTTGTACTTCAGGGTGAAGAGTTTGAGGCAAATTAAGCATGGTCTTTCAGGAGCCACCCCAATTAGCAGGGCTTCTGAAGTATCTTACTGAGAGTGAACGGTGAGATGCTGCTAGAAGTTGCCTTGCTGTGTTCTTCCTCTCCACTGCCTGCAGTCACAGAGCCAACTGTCAAGTGAAGAAAGCCGGACTCTAGGCTAACTGAGATGTGAAAAAATAGGTGATCTCTGGTATCAAACAAGGGAATAAAGGGGCACCTGGCTGGCTTAGTCAGTAGAGCATGAGACTCTTGATCTCAGGGTTATAAGCTCAAGCCCCACGTTGGGTATAGAGATTACTTAAAAAAAAAATAAAATCCTTAAAACAAAACAAGGGAATAAGAAAGGGAGGGGGGCAAGAGGACAGTGCAAGATTCAAAGGTAAGAAAAAGAAGAGAAAGTGGAAGTTTTTGATGTAGTGTTCTATGATACATTGTTTGCATATAACACCCAGTGCTCCATTCAGTATGTGCCCGTTAATACCCATCACCGGGCTAACCCATCCCCCCACCCCCCTCCCCTCTAGAACCCTCAGTTTGATTCTCAGAGTCCATAGTCTCTCATGGTTCATCTCACCCTCCGACAGTAACATAGACCAGAAAGGAACATAGACAATATATAGTAACAGTCACCTTACAGGTAATACAATGGCACTAAATTCATATCTTTCAATAGTTACCCTGAATGTAATTGAGCTAAATTCCCCAATCAAAAGACACAGGGTGAGGGCGGAGCAAGATGGTGGAGGAGTAGGAGACCTGGATTTCATCTGGTCCCAGGAATTCAGCTAGATAGGGATCAAACCATTCTGAACACCTACAAACTCAACAGGAAATCGAAGAAAAGAATAGCAACAACTCTCTGAACAGAAAAGCGACCACTTTCTGGAAGGTAGGACATGCGGAGAAGTGAATCCAAGGCGATATTCGGGAGAATAGATGGCGGGGGAGAGGGCCTCCGTTGGCCGCTTCTGGCAAGTGACAGAGCCTCGGAGCACAAAATCGGAACTTTTAGAAGTCAGCTCCGCTGAGGGACGTCGCTCCAGTGGCTAAGCGGAGGGTGGAACCCTCCTGGGACAGTGTGGTCTCAGGACCCTTGGGGTCACAGAAAGACCGGAGGTGCCTGAGTGTGGCAGAGCTCCCAGGTATCAGAGCGGGGAGGCCGACTGTAGAGACAGAGCCCAGGCGTGGGCTCTCAGCTCGGGGTTGCCATAGACCGTCATCTGAGGCACAGTCGGGCCCCTGCTCCTCCAGAAGGGACCCAACAAGCGGCAGATCCGGAGAGACTCCCCTTCCTCCCCTGGGAGGAGCGGCGCGGGAGCACACCGCAGGGATCTGCGGGGTTTGGAGACTCCACACGGGGTCGTGTGCCAGAGAGAGAAATGCTCGGTCACAGGCCAGGTGAGCATGGAATGCGGCCAGAGACCGGGGAGATGGGAGTGATTGCTTTTCTCTGGGGGCTCACTGAGGAACGGGGCCACGAGTTCTCGGCTCCTCCAGGGCAGGGATTGGGAGGCCGCCATTTTCACTCTTGGCCTCTAAAGCCCAATGGAAAGCTTGCAGGGAACAAAAGCTCCGGAGAGCACACCCAAGCACATTATTTAGCCCACACTGGCAAGGGCAGGGCAATTCCACCTCCGGCAAAGACCTTTGGGAACCACGGCAACAGGCCCCTCCCCCAGAAGATCAATGAGAACAGCCAGCCAAGACCAAGTTTACCAATCAGTGAGAACGGCAGAACTCCAGCACTAAGGGAATACTGCACATAGAATCCATGGCTTTTTTCCCATGATTCTTTAGTCTTTCCAAGTTAATTTTTTTAACTGTTTTTTTTTTTTAATTTTTCTCTTTCCCTTTTTCAAACAACATTTTATCAATCCCTTTTTTAAAAAACATTTTTATTTTTCATTTTTAGAGTCATATTCTATCCCTTCATAGTAGTTACCCTTATTTTTGGCATATATATATAAGTAGTTCTCTCTTTAAAATTTTGAGATACAGTTTCTTCTAAGAGATCAAATATACACTAAATCTCTAGTGTATAGCTTTGTTCTAGTCTCCTGCCTGATCACATTCTCTCCCCTTTTTTTTCTTTTTGTTTTAAATCCTTTTCTTTCTTTTTTCAAACAACTTCTTATCTTATCAATTCCTTTTATAAAATTTTTTATAATTTTCATCTTTACAATCATATTCCATCCCTTCATCATTTCAACCCTTATTTTTGTACATATATAAGTTTTTCTTTCTTTAAAATTTTGGGAGGCACTTTCTTCTAACAGACCAAAATACACCCAAAATCTAGTGTGTGGCACTGACCTATGCACCAGCCTGATGATATTTGATCATATTCTGGTTTTTCTTGTTTTGTTCTGTTTTTGTTTGTTTTTATCTTTCTCTTTTTCTTTTTTCTTTCTTTCCCTTTCTTTTCCCCTGGCTTCAGGTCTTTTCTGATTTGTTTAGAGTATATTTTCTAGGGACGTTGTTACCCTGATAGCATTATGTCTCTCATTCATCTGTTCTCCTCTGGACAAAATGACAAGACGGAAAAAATCACCTCCACAAAAAGAACAAGAGGCAGTACCAACTGCCAGGGACCTACTCAATACAGACGTTAGTACTATGTCAGACCTAGAGTTCAGAACGATGATTTTTTTTAAGATTTTATTTATTTATTTGAGAGAGAGAGTGAGATAGAGAGAGCATAAGAAGAAGGAGCGGGAGAGGGAGAAGCAGACTCCCTGCTCCTTGGGAGCCTGCTTCTCCCTCTGCTTCTCTCTCTCTCTCTCTCTCTCTCTCTCTGTCTCTGAAGAATAAATAAATAAAATCTTTAAAAAAAAAATGGGGGCGCTAACTGCTAGGGTAAATGAGGCAGAAGAGCGAATTAGTGATATAGAAGATCAAATGATGTAAAATAAAGAAGCTGAGAAAAAGAGAGATAAACTACTGGATCACGAGGGCAGAATTCGAGAGATAAGCGACACCATAAGATGAAACAACATTAGAATAATTGGGATCCCAGAAGAAAAAGAAAGAGAGAGGGGGGCAGAAGGTATATTGGAGCAAATTATGACAGAGAACTTCCCTAATCTGGGGAAGGAAACAGGCATCAAAATCCAGGAGGCACAGAGAACCCCTCTCAAAAACAATAAAAATAGGTCAACACCCCAATATCTAATAGTAAAACTTACGAGTCTCAGAGACAAAGAGAAAATCCTGAAAGCAGCTCGGGAGAAGAGATATGTAACCTACAATGGTAGAAACATTAGACTGGCAACAGACCTATCCACAGAGACCTGGCAGGCCAGAAAGGACTGGCAGGATATATTCAGAGCACTAAATGAGAAAAATATGCAGCCAAGAATACTATATCCAGCTAGGCTCTCACTGAAAATAGAAGGAGAGATAAAAAGCTTCCAGGACAAGCAAAAACGAAAAGAATTTGCAAACACGAAACCAGCCCTACAAGAAATACTGAAAGGGGTCCTCTAAGCAAAGAGAGAGCCTAAAAGTAATATAGAACAGAAAGGAACACAGACAATATACAGTAATAGTCACCTTACAGGCAATACAATGGCACTAAATTCCTATCTTTCAATAGTTACCCTGAATGTCGGGGCGCCTGGGTGGCTCAGATGGTTAAGCCTCTGCCTTCGGCTCAGGTCATGATCCCGGTGTCCTGGATCGAGCCCCGCATTGGGCTCCCTGCTCCGCGGGAAGCCTGCTTCTCCCCCTCCTTCCTGCTCGAGCTCTCTCTCACTACCTCTGTCTGTCTCAAATAAATAAATAAAATATTTTAAAAAAAATAGTTACCCTGAATGTAAATGGGCTAAATGCTCCAATCAAAAGACACAGGCTATCAGATTGGATTAAAAAACAAGACCCATCGATATGCTGTCTGCAAGAGACTCATTTTAGACCCAAAGACACCCCCAGATTGAAAGTGAGGGGGTGGAAAACCATTTACCATGCTAATGGACACCAAAAGAAAGCTGGGGTGGCAATCCTTATATCAGACAAATTAGATTTTAAACCAAAGACTGTAATAAGAGATGAGGAAGGATACTATACCCTACTTAAAGGGTCTATCCAACAAGAAGATCTAACAATTGTAAATATCTATGCCCCTAACATGGGAGCAGCCAATTACATAAGGCAATTAATAACAAAAGCAAAGAAACACATTGACAACAATACAATAATAGTGGGGGACTTTAACACCCCCCTCACTGAAATGGACAGATCAAATAAGCAAAAGATCAACAAGGAAATAAAGACTTTACATGACACACTGGACCAAATGGACCTCACAGATCTATTCAGAACATTCCATCCCAAAGCAACGGAATACACATTCTTCTCTAGTGCCCATGGAACATTCTCCAGAATAGATCATGTCCTAGGTCACAAATCAGGTCTCAACTGGTACCAAAAGATTGGGATCATTCCCTGCCTATTTTCGGACCACAATGCTTTGAAACTAGAACTCAATCACAAGAGGAAAGTCGGAAAGAACTCAAATACATGAAGGCTAAACAGCATCCTACTGAAGAATGAATGGATCAACCAGGAAATTAAAGAAGAATTTAAAAAATTCATAGAAACCAATGAAAATGTGGGGCGCCTGGGTGGCTCAGTTGGTTAAGCGACTGCCTTCGGCTCAGGTCATGATCCTGGAGTCCCGGGATCGAGTCCCACATCGGGCTCCCTGCTCGGCAGGGAGTCTGCTTCTCCCTCTGGCCCTCCTCCCTCTCATGCTCTCTGTCTCTCATTCTCTCTGTCTCAAATAAATAAATAAAATCTTAAAAAAAAAAAAAAAGAAACCAATGAAAATGAAAACACAACTGTTCAAAATCTTTGGGATGCAGCAAAGGCAGTCCTAAGAGGAAAGCATAGAGCAATACAAGCCTTTCTCAAGAAACAAGAAAGGTCTCAAATACACAACCTAACCCTACACCTAAAAGAGCAGGAGAAAGAACAGCAAATAAAGCCTAAACCCAGCAGGAGAAGAGAAATAACAAAGAAACAAAGATCAGAGCAGAAACCAATGAAATAGAAACCAAAACAACAGTAGAACAGATCAACGAAACCAGGAGCTGGTTCTTTGAAAGAATTAACAAGATTGATAAACCCCTGGCCGACTTATCAAAAAGAAAAGAGAACTTATCAAATCAACAAAATCATGAATGAAAGAGGAGAGATCACAACCAACACCAAAGAAATACAAACAGTTATAAGAACATATTATGAGCAACTCTATGCCAGCAAATTAGATAACCTGGAAGAAATGGAGGCATTCCTAGAGATGTATCAACTACCAAAACTGAACCAGGAGGAAACAGAAAACCTGAACAGACCTATAACCACTAAGGAAATCGAAGCAGTCATCAAAAATCTCCCAACAAACAAAAGCCCAGGGCCAGATGGTTTCCCACGGGAATTCTACCAAACATTTAAAGAAGAATTAACACCTATTCTTCTGAAACTGTTCCAAAAAATAGAAATGGAAGGAAAACTTCCAAACTCATTTTATGAGGCCCCCATTACCTTGATCCCAAAACCAGACCAAGACACCATCAAAAAGGAGAATTACAGACCAATATCCCTGGTGAACATGGATGCAAAAATTCTTGCCAAAATACTAGCCAATAGGATCCAACAGTACATTAAAAGGATTATTCACCATGACAAAGTGGGATTTATTCCTGGGCTGCAAGGTTGGTTCAACATCCACAAATCAATCAATGTGATACAATACATTAATAAAAGACAGAACAAGAACCGTATGATCCTCTCAATAGATGCAGGAAAAGCATTTGACAAAGTAGAGCATTCTTTCTTGATTAAAACTCTTCAGAGTGTAGGGATATCAATTTATGATATTGATATCTATGAAAGCCATCTATGAGCCATCTATGAAAAACCCACAGTGAATATCATTCTCAATGGGGAAAAACTGAGAGCTTTCCCCCTAAGGTCAGGAACGCGGCAGGGATGTCCACTATCACCACTGCTATTCAACATAGTACTAGAACTCCTAGCCACAGCAATCAGAGAACAAAAAGAAATAAAAGGCATCCGAATCAACAAAGAAGAAGTCAAACTCTCACTCTTTGCAGATGATATGATGCTTTATGTGGAAACCCCAAAAGACTCCACCCCAAAAGTGCTAGAACTCATAGAGGAATTCAGTAAAGTAGCAGGATATAAAATCAATACACAGAAATCAGTGACATTCCTATACACCAACAAGACAGAAGAGAAATTAAGGAGTCGATCCCATTTACAATTGCACCCAAAACCACAAGATACCTAGGAATAAATCTAACCAAAGAGGCAAAGAATCCCTACTCAGAAAACTATAAAATACTCATGAAACAAACTGAGGAAGACACAAAGAAATGGAAAAATGTACCATGCTCATGGATTGGAAGAACAAATACCCCTTCGGATCACTACATTTGTATCTTTGGGGTAAATACCCAGTAGTGCATATCAGATAAGTTCCATACTCATGTTGTGAGTAGCAATTCTACATATCAGATAAAGGGCTAGTACCCAAAATCTATAAAGAACTTCTTAAGCTCAACACCGAAAGAACAAATGATCCAATCAAGAAATGGGCAGAAGATATGCACAGACATTTTTCCAAAGAAGACATCCAAATGGCCAACAGACATATGAAAAAGTGCTCAACATTGCTCGGCATCAGGGAAATCCAAATCAAAACCTCAATGAGATACCACCTCACACCAGTCAGAATGGCTGAAATTAAGTCAGGAAACGACAGATGTTGGCGGGGATGTGGAGAAAGGGGAACCCTCCTACACTGTTGGTGGGAATGCAAGCTGGTGCAACTACTCTGGAAAACAGTATGGAGGTTCCTCAAAAAGTTGAAAATAGAGCTACCGTATGACCCAGCAATTGCACTACTGGGTGTTTACCCCAAAGATACAAATGTAGGGATCCGAAGGGGTACACGCACCCCGATGTTTATAGCAGCAATGTCCACAATAGCCAAACTGTGGAAAGAGCCAAGATGTCCATCGACAGATGAATGGATATACAATGGAATATTATGCAGCCATCAAAAGGAATGAGATCTTGCCATTTGCAAAGACGTAGATGGAACTGGAGGGTGTTATGCTGAGCGAAATAAGTCCATCAGAGAAAGACATGTATCATATGACCTCACTGATATGAGGATTTCTTAATCTCAGGAAACAAACTGAGGGTTTCAGGAGTGGTGGGTGTGGGAGGGACGGGGTGGCTGGGTGATAGACACTGGGGAGGGTATGTGCTATGGTGAACGCTGTAAATTGTTTAAGACTGATAAATAATAGACTTTTACCTCTGAAACAAATAATACATTATATGTTAAAAAATTAAAAAAAAAAGATAGTGGGAAATTGGAAGAGTATCTTTCAAATTGGAATCCAGGATCTCTTTTCAAGGGTCTATGAGTTTTCCAAAGGAACTTTAATATTGAACTGAACACAAAGTTTAAATCTAAAATTAATATAAACATATGCTGGATCATTGCAATGTCCACTTATTAACTAAGCTCAGCAACATGATTTGCAACATGATTGCAAATGTACATATACATTTCTTTTTCTAATCTGAACTGGCAATAAGCACAATATTTTAACTGTAAGGAATAATGAGAAAAAAAGGAGGCTCACTTCATAGGTAAATGATACAGTCTAAGTAAAGACCAAAATGAAATAATGGTGCAATCACTGTACATTGTACCAATCCTGTTTTTTCAATATCTTAGAAAGAAATGTGGCAGAAAAAGAGCACCAATGGTAACGGAAGCTGCCAAGACACCCCGGGGTGGCAGAGAGCTCCATACTCATGTTGTGAGTAGCAATTCAGCTTTGGCAAAATATCATCATTGTATTAAAATAATCTTGTTAATTTGCCTTTCATTAGTTTCATAGACTTTTTGTACCTAACTTTTTTTTTTTAAAGATTTTATTTATTTATTTGACAGAGAAAAAGACAGAGATCACAGGTAGGCAGACAAGCAGGCAGGCAGGCAGGCAGAGGGAGAGGGAGAAGCAGATTCCCTGCCGAGCACGGAGCCTGATGCGGGGCTCGATCCCAGGATGCTGGGATCACGACCCGAGATGAAGGCAGATGCTCAATCGACTGAGCCACCCAGGTGCCCCTTTTTGTACTTAACTTTTAAGTTTGTTTCGGTTTAGAGCTAAATGAGAAATACAAGCATAAGGAATTTATATCTAATTTTGTTCATATTTAAGTAAAATTGTAATATAATGTATATCAATAATGAAAGGCTACGGCTTTTTACTAATTAAAAGGAGCCTATAAATTACTAAAGTTTGAAAGTAGTCCTTAAAAACAATATTCTCAGTCACCTGGATGGCTCAGTCTGTTAAACGTCTGCCTTTGGCTCAGGTCATGATCCCAGCGTCCTGGGATCGAGCCCCACATCAGGCTCTCTGCTCAGTGGGGAGCCTGCTTCTCCCTCTCCCTCTTCCTGCTGCTCCCCCGCCTTGGGCTCTCTCTCTCTCTTCCTCTGACAAATAAATAAATAAAATCTTAAAACAAAACAAAACAAAACACCAATATTCTCTTATGTCAGGTAAGCATTCCTCTTGTGATCTTATTTACATTATTAATTTGCTAAGCATCTGTTAAAGGAGTATAATAACCATCTACCTCACAGGACTGTTGTTAAAATGAATTAAGATAAGATATATAGGGATTGCTTTGAACCTATAGATAGCTTTGAGTAGCATGGGCATTTTAACAATATTAATTCTTCCAATCCAGGAACACAGGCCATCTTTCCATTTGTTTGTATCTCCTTTAACTTCTTTCGTCAAAGTCTTACATTTATCATTATATGTGTCTTTCATTTCCTTGGTTAAATTTATTCCTAAGTACTTTATTCATTTTTATGGGATTTTTTATTTCTTTTTCAGATATTTTGTTGGTGGTGTACAGAAACACAGCTGGTTTCTGTATAGTGATTTTGTATCTTGTGACTTTACTGAATTCACTGATTAGTTCCAACAGTTGTTTTTTTCACTTGTCTTTAGGATTTTCTATATATAAAATCATATTATGATTTTATCATCAATTTTTTTTCTTCCTTTCTGATTCAATACAATCCCTATCAAAATCCCAATGGCAGTTATCACAGAAATAGAAAAAACAATTCTAAAATTTGTATGGAGCCACAAAAGACCCCAAATAGCCAAAGCAATGCTGAAAAAGGAAAAGCTAGAAGCATCACAGTCCTGAACTCAAACTATACCTCAAAGCTATAGTAATTAAAAGTCTGGTATTGGCATAGAAATGGACACATAAACCAATGGAAAAAATAAACAGCCCAGAAATAAACCCATGCATATATAATGGTCAATTAGTTCACAACAAAGAAGCCAAGAATATACAATGGATAAAGGAGTCTTTTCAATAAATGGAATTGGGAAAACTGGACAGCCATATGCAAGAGAATGAAACTGCATCCCTATCTTACACCATACACAAAAATCAATTAAAAAATGATTAAAAGCTTAAAGCATAAGACCTGAAGCCATAAAAGTCCTAGAAGAAACAGAGTGGAAAAAGTTCCTTGACATTGGTCTTGGCAACAATTTTTTTAATATGACACCAAAAGTACAAGCACCAAAAGCAAAAATTGATAAATGGGACCACATCAAACTAAAAAGCTTCTGCACAGCAAAAGAAATAATCAACAAAATCAAAAGAGAAAGAACGGGAGAAAATATTTGCAAACCATAATGGATAAGGAGTTCATGTTCAAAATATATAAAGAACTCATATATCTCATTAACAAAAAATCACAATCAGATTTTTAAAAGGGCAGGGGAACTAAAACGACCATTTTTCCAAAGAAGGCATCCAAATGGCCAACAGGTACATGAAGAGATGCCCATCACTAATCATTAGGAAAATGCAAATCAAAACCACCATGAGATATCACCTTACATCTGTTACAATGGCTATCATCAAGAAGATATGAGATAAATTAAAAAATTTAAAAGAAGAAAAATATGAGATAAGTGTTGGCAAGGATGTGGAAAAAGGGAATCCTGTGCACTGTTGGTGGGAATGTAAATTGGTTTGGTCAAGATGGAAAACAGTATGGAGGCTCCTCAAAAAATTAAATATAGAACTACTGTATAATCCAGCAATCCCACTTCTGGGTATATATAATCAAAAAGATACCTGCACTCCTATGTTTATTGCCGCATTATTCACAACAGCCAAGATATGGAAACAAGTTAAGTGTCTATCAACAGATGAATGGATAAAGATAATGTGGTATACACAATGGAATATTATTCAGCCATGAGAAAGAAGGAATCCTGCCATTTGTGACATGAATGGATCCTGAGGGCATTACGCTAAGTGAGATAAATCAGACAGAGAAAGACAAATACTGTAACATATCACTTATATGGAGAATCTAAAAAAGTCGAACTCATAAAAACAGAGAATAGAGTGGTGGTTACCAGGGCCTGAGGGGTGGGGTTAACTGGAGAGATGTTGGTCAAACTTGCAGTTAGATGATGAATAAGTTCTGGAGACCTAATGCACAGCTTAGTGATTATAGTCAACAATATGGTATTATATACTTCCAAGTTGCTAAGAGACCAGTTCTCAAATGTTCTACCACAAAAAAGAAATGATAATTATGTGACATAACAGAGGTGTTAGCTAATGCTATGGCGGTAATCACACCGCAATATATAAATGTATCAAATCAACACATTGCACAACTTAAACTTACACAATGTTATATGTCAATTATATCTCAAACTATATAAAATGGCGAGCACAGAGGTTGATTCATAATAAGTGATTAATAGATATTAGTTCTTTCCTCCTTTATTAAATCTCTAAATCAATGGAGGACAGGAAGGGGAGTGATCTTTTCCAATACCGTCCACACATACCTGTACACAATCTTGACACACAAGTTGGGCTATGCTATTTCCATGGAGATACTGGTAACTATGCTGATGGGCCTCAATTGCCATGAATGGTTTAATTGAAAGTTTTAGCTAACTTGCACACCAGTCTACCACTTATTATTTCTACAGGGAAAATGTACTCCAAGTTCTGAACAACTGACTTGCAAAGAAACTTTAGCATTCCATTTTGGACTTGTGTTTTACATTAGTTTTAAGAGATGCTGTCAGATTATATCAGGAAGGAGTTGCTAAGCAATAGGGTAATGTAATACTACCTGTACTTTAAGAATTCAGGTGAGCATGGAAAAGGGCAGATTGACAGGAGGCAAGGTTGGAAGCAATGTGGCTAGTTCAACTATTACAATATTAGAGCAAGTAAGGCCCTAAACTAACACAGCAGCAGTAGGAAATAATGGGCAGGGGCTGATTTGAGAGGCCAAATGGAAACACTTAGTAACCAGTGGGACACTGGTGGAAAGGGACAGGGACTGACAAAGACTCTGTGGTGTCTCTACATGAAGATCAAGGATGATTTTCCCAGAGGCATACTGAGAAGGGTAGAGAATTAAGTTAGCAATAATTTACATTACTTTGCTGTAGGGAATAATGAGAAAATTGAGACCTGAATGAAAATAGCAAACACAGTCTAAAACCATGTAAATGGTTGAAATCCTCCCCATTAAAAAATACTTTATTTTTTTTTTAAAGATTTTATTTATTTATTTGAGAGAGAGAATGAGATAGAGAGAGAGCATGAGAGGGGGAAGGGTCAGAGGGAGAAGCAGACTCCCTGCTGAGCAGGGAGCCCGATGCGGGACTCGATCCCAGGACTCCAGGATCATGACCTGAGCCGAAGGCAGTCGCTTAACCAACTGAGCCACCCAGGCGCTCTAAAAAATACTTTAATTGCTATTATCTTACATAACGTTGACTCTAAATCTGTGCTGGTTTGGTGAGAACAATATAAAAGAATCAGGATGAAGTGGATGGGGAGGGAAAGAAAAAGGTAGAGTGGCAATTCCCTAGTTATCTTTATTTTACTACAAAACAAACACAGGAAAATCAAACTTGGGCTGAATAACTGAAAGTATGGAGCCAGCGATGGAGCATGAAGGATAGGAACTGTGGCCAGAGGATTCATACACTCCAGACAGGCACGAACACAGGCCAACAGGCTTCCACAGGGCTGTTCTTAAGAAAACAGCAGAGGGGCACCTGGGTGGCTCAGTCAGTTAAGCATCCGCCTCTTGATTTTGGCTCAGTTTTTGATCTCAGGGTTGTGAGCTTGAGCCTTGCATTAGGCTCCGCAATGGGCGTGTAGCCTGGTTAAGATTCTCTCTGTCCCTCTCCCTCTGAACCTACCCCCCTCTAAAAAAAAAAAAAAAAATCAACAAGAAAACAGCAGAAGCTTGGATTCTGGGGAGCCAGTGGATATTACTAAATAAGACCATAATCTGGTAGAGGAAAAGCTAAATTATCCTTACAACAGTATGCTGGGTCTTTATTCTCATTAGTAAAGATACCTGCCTGTGGTCTGTACCATTAGACCTCCACAAACAGCCAATGCTTCTCTGAGTAAAAAGTGACGGGTAGGATGTCAGCTTTTCCTGAGGAGGTGCTGTGGCCCTGGTCCTTGTGGCTGCCGCAAGTACTGGATAGCATTTTCATTCCTATCAATAACAACCCACCAATTAGCAGAACTGACCCCAGGGACAAAAATGAACAACCCTCAAGGCCATTACTGATTAGATATGTAATTTTACTTTATGCAAGTCACTCAAACTCTCTAGGGCATATCATCCTTATATTTTTTAAATAAAAAATAACTGAATTCTTTAGATTATAAAAGCAATCAGAAAATAAAGATATACAAACAAATGAGCAAAACCCCAGGCTCCAAATATTTTTTTTTTTAAGATTTTATTTACGTGAGAGAGAGAGAACATGAGCACAGGGAGGGGTAGAGGGAGAAGCAGACTCCCCGCTGAGCAGGGAGCCCAATGTGGGGCTCGATCCCAGAACCCTGGGATCATGACCTGGGCCGAAGGCAGATGTTTAACTGACTGAGCCACCCAGGAGTTCCCTGAGCCCCAAATCTTACTATATATCTCTCCAGATCTTTTTCCTATAGATCAAATTGTACACACACAGATACACAGATATATTTAACACAATGAACATGCTGTCTGGTAACATGAAAACCTTTTTAAAGTCCCAAAATTTACAATCAAGTCAAAAGATTATGTAAATGCAAATTTGGGTTAAAATGCCAATTTGAATCATTCAAACAAATTTAACAGTGAGGGAAATAAAGTTTCAGTCAGAGTCCTTTAATAACTTCAAACAATTAAAAACATTTCTCATAATAAAAAACAACTCTTCTCTATGGAAATAGTTATCTGGCAAGATTATCTATTCAGGGCACAGCTGAAAACTAGACAAGGTAGGAAAGAGCATTAGGGTCTCATTTATAGACTCTTTACTCTTGTTTTAGACAAATTTAATTTGATCAATTCAGAACAGTTTCGTTGGTATTGTTTGTACAGAAATAAAAGTGAATGCTCTACTTATAATTTGATGAATTCTAACAGTCTCTCTCATGCTCCCCTTTATTTGTACATCCCCTATCCACTTAACTATGAGCTGAGATAATGTTAACTTGAGTGGAGATACGTACGTCCCACTGCTTTCTCACAAAGGTACCCAAATGCCCTTTCCACCATTACCCTTTTAAAAAGACTCTTTTCTAATCATTTCTTCTGTGAACTTGTGTATTCCCAAATATGTAAGGGTGGATAACCTCCGAGAGCCTGTATCTCTTGTCATTTGATGTTCTAGACTTCAGTTTCCAACTGCCCACTAGACCTCTCTAAATAGAACTAATTATCTTTCCTCCAAAATGTGTTCCACTTGTTCTGGACATCATAACAATTAATGGTATCACAATATTGGTAGACGTTCAGGCTGGGTCAAGGTTGACCCCCACTCCTCCCACCCCAGTCCTTCTCATGCTGTATCCAATTAATTGCCAGGTTCTGTCTCTCCAATCTGTACTCTTCCTTTGAGAACTCTAGCCATCACATAAGTCCTCGATTTCATCATTCTTTGTCTGAGGTACTGGGATGGTATCTTGTTGTCTCTTAATTCCTCTAAAATACAGATCTTTACCACTCTACTTACTTTTTCATGCAACCATCAGTGGTTTTCAGTTGTCTCTATAATACATTGAACTCCTTAAAACAAAATATAGTGCTCTTTTGTGATTGATACTGCCTTACCATTTTTTTAATCATCATCTCCTACATGTCCACCCATATAACAACTGTTCAAAATTCTATAGAACTTTCCATGCTTCAGTCAAATGTCAAGTCCCCTGTGAAGCTGCAGGTCTTCTTAAAATTAACTGTTTCCTCCTCATAATTCCTATCACATGGTACTATGGCTGTTTGTATACAACTTTCTCTCTCTCACTCACTAGTCTTAGCTTCTTATTCAGGTTTGGTACCTATATGCTTCTTGAACAGATAAAAAAAAATAATGCTTTATTATCTGGTTTCACAGACCAAAAAGCTTAGAAGAGGACAGAAGCATTCAGACAGAAATGGCAAGTGACAAGCTGACTGACAGCAAATGGAGAGAAAGAAAAATACAAAAACCAAACTTAAGAGCTCAAAAAGCATCTCAGTGTGGGGCTAACAGCTCAAATCCCATAAGGGCATCACCACATTTTCCAGAATGGCAATGATTGACCTTGACTCTAATTATAGCAAGATACCAAGAAAATGTTTAATTATGTTGAGTATCCTGTTTAAGGAGGGAAGTGTGAAAGGTATTTTGGAAAGATTTTCATACAAATGGTTTTATTATTTAAGTTTATTTGTTTAATTATAAATAAATATGTTTTATAGCTAATTTGGAAAACAAAGGTAGAGAGAAGGAAAAAAATACCCAAATCTTAGTCTGCATTTTTAAAAAAATGTAGGTCACATAAGCACCAAATGATTTTTCTGAAAACATTTTAATGTTTAATGAGTTTGAGCTCATAATTATCCAGAAAATTTGGCTAATTAGAACTCATTCTTTCAAAGGACATAGAGAGCTAAGATTTTACTGTATCACTACATAAAAGTATTCATCCAACTCTTCTGTTTTAATATATGACTGGAGAATGATGAGGTGGGGAGGAGACGAGAATTTGAGGAACAAAAAGACAAAAATGGAGGGTGAAAGAGAAAGAAAGAATCCAAAATAAAAGGTAGGAGAACAATCAAGACAACTGAGAGGAAGAACAAAAAAACAAAAAGAGAGAAAGCCCAATATATGAGCAGATACATTTAGAAAAAGGACAACTCTTCTTTCATTTTCTCCTCTCTTGACTTCCTTTGTTCTAATTGACTTCAGGCTGATGTATGTACCCTCAGATGCATGCTGAATTCCAATGAAGTCCTCCTACACGTATACTTTATACCAACACAATCCAGTTAAAAGGATTTTAATTGGTGTGCACCATTCCCTGCAATTTCAACATTTTAAAAATGAATAGTCTCACTAAGTACCAGATGGTGACATGTACTAATTAATCAGGCCTATTCAATGAATGAGCATATTAAAATGAATGTACCTATTAGACATGTGTTGCGGAAGCCCCATCCCAAGGAAGCCTCCCCTTAAATGAGTGCCCACGGAAGGTGCAGATTTACTGTGCAATACTCACAAGTTTCTCCCACAATTGTCTGCAGCAGCAATACCATCATTCTTGCATCTCCCTCCAGATCAGCCGGTATTTCATGCTAATAAGCAGCCCATACGCCTTGCTATTTCTCTGTAATCTGTCTAACTTTCATAAGCAAGAGCCAGCTGAACTCTGGGTCTACCATTTTCCTACCAAAGAGAAGATTATACAAACTTCAAGGTTATTTGTTAAATGGACAACAGGTGAGGGGCAATGATCACATGAAGCTCCTGATCCAACTCCCTTCCTCCCCAATTTGTCTGTCAGGCAGTGAAAGCCTTAGCATTGCTAGCTCAGGGAATAAGACATTGCAAATGGAAATCCTGCATGACAGGTTGCCATGCTCTGATTTTCTTCAAATATTGTGGGCATTGGAGAAAAAGGTATAATCTACTGGTAGGTCTTAAAATACTACTAGGTATGCTTTTTGAAAGAGAAAGAAATCCTAGAAGCTATTTGTTTTCTTAGCTCCTCATACTCATCACTTCTCTATTTTATATTACCTTGAATCACCACAATTCCAAATGTATTCTAATACTATAGAATTCCCCAAATCTCTCTAGAGTTATTGACAAAGACTGGTTTCTGATTTGTCAATGGCACTGAAAACTGAGCAAGTGATGAGGTAAGGAAGGGAAGAAGCAGCAAGGTACAGATAAAACAGATAAAACAGACCATGGAGAAGAAGGGAGTGTTGTGAGACATGGATGTTATCTGGCACAAAGCAGGCACTGACAAATGTTAGTTCCCTCTCTGAGATAATAACAAATGGTAGGGAAAATTTTTGTTTGCTCACTAAAAAAATCAACCTAAAGGGAAACCTAAGAGAAGTCTAAATATGGTTATCCTTGGAGAAGTTAGAGATTATAGTAGAAAATGATGCTTGTTTATGATGCATGGCAATGGTTATTGCTTAAAATCAATAAAGAATAAAACCCTAAAGAATTCATAGGGGAAGGTAAACCAATAATAGAAATGACAAAATTTGGGCGCCTGGGTGGCTCAGTTGGTTAAGCGACTGCCTTCGGCTCAGGTCATGATCCTGGAATCCTGGGATCGAGTCCCGCATCGGGCTCTCTGCTCGGCAGGGAGTCTGCTTCTCCCTCTGACCCTCCCCCTCTCATGCTCTCTCTCTCTCATTCTCTCTAATAAATAAATAAAATCTTAAAAAAAAAAAGAAATGACAAAATTTTTAGTTACAGACTAGAAAAGCCTCCCTAATGGCAAACACCATTTAAACTATATTACTTTTGAAACAAATAATGCAATATATGTTAAGAAAAAAAAAAAGAAGAAGAAGAAGGTAGCGAGAGGGGAAGAATGAAGCGGGGGAAATTGGAGGGGTAGACGAACCATGAGAGACGATGGACTCTGAAAAACAAACAGGGTTCTAGAGGGGAGGGGGGTGGGAGGATGGGTTAGCCTGGTGGTGGGTATTGAGGAGGGCACATTCTGCATGGAGCACTGGGTGTTATGCACAAACAATGAATCATGGAACACTTCATCTAAAATTAATGATGTAATGTATGGGGATTAACATAAGAATAAAAAAAATCAGGAAAAGATGTGTTATATCCTCAAAAAAAAAATAAACTATATTACTTTCTCTGGGCTCTTGCCTAAAAATGAGAGGTAGAATTAATTATTCAAGCAAATTTAATTAATATGGACATAATTAAAAGTCAAAAATAAGAAATTTTCATCAAGAGGTTTCTGTGCAATGATTCAATAGTTTTTTGAAATTTTCTATTACTTTAACAATTTCTGGTAGATTTCTATTATTTTTCAAATTTTGGTTCTGCTTCTATCCACCACCACCCTTAAATAAGAAAATATTTTGGTAGGGTGTTCAGCAGACAAACGGGTTCTTCTAAGAGTCCTGTGTTCTGAGATAAGACAAAACTCAAGAAGACAAGATATCAAAACCAACCACAATTCCCAGCCCATACACTTAAAAGGAACCATGTTAGAAAAACCGGAACCCTGCCTGACTGAGAGAAAGCACTGATTTATACCAACGTAAGCAGACTTAAGACAACTCTTGGACTACTCTGAAAAATAATTTATTATTAAATTATGAAGAACACAACTGGTCAATAACCTACAAATCTAGGCAAAAAGAAAACACAATGCTTCTTGAACATATAGGATGTGACTAGCTTAATGTGAAACTATGAAAAAGGGCACAGCACCCACTTTTATTTTATAGGTAGTTCTATCTAGAAGGCTGAATTAATATTAAAGCAAGCTTCATTTGGAACAATATCAGAGTGTAAAATAAATACCAAGTTTGAAGGCAGATGAATCAGACACACAAAAGGAGACATACAAAGGGAGCCAGTAGGGTCTAAGTATGACATCTAACACAGTCAGAGTTGGGGATTCTACTGCTTCTGTCTTCAAGCTACAACTCTGAATTAGTCATTTATGCCTCTAGCTACATGGCATCCTGCATCTCAGGTGCCTAGAATTCCTTGGAAAGGGGCCATGAATATATTTATATAAAAACAGACTCTGAATTAGCTTTTCCCAGATGATATGCCAGAAATAATGAAAAGACAATATTTAGAATATGCTAGATGTCATGAAGTATTCTCACCACGAGAAAGAGCCTTTGATTGATGAATGGGGGGAAGACTGATTAATTTCTTCATGAAACACAGATAATGTATAGAAATGGGGAAAGAATGGTATTTACACACAAAAGCTTATCAATTTATACAATAAAATCTAAGGCTAATATATAGGTCTTTATGTTGAAAAGACTACTGTAAAACTTCTTTTTAAGAATCTGTTCCCTATTGGGGCACCTGCCTGGCTTAATTGGTAGACCATGTGATTCTTAATCTCAGAGTCATGAGTGCAAACCCCATATTGGGCATAGAGTTTACTCAAAAAAAAAAAAAAAAAAAAGAAAAGAAAAGAAAAAGAAAAAGAAACTAACATTTGTTGAGGTACTACAGTCACTGTGCTGGAAACTTTATATAATATCACCTCATTCAATCCTCCTAGCCATCATATTGGTAGGTATCATCTCCAATTTACAGATGAGGAAACTGATGCTCAATGGTATAAAATTAGGAAGTAGTGTTCATATTAGATCTCAGGCCTGACTCCAAACCCTATGCTTCTCAAAAGTAATGGCATTTGTAATGGCAAAGATAATATATTTTGCCCCAGAGGTGAGTTATTGTAAAGTATATTTCTACATGTCATAACTGTCTAAAGTTGATTTGCTGGAAAAGTACAAAGAAACAAGAAACTTAACCATTTCAATAATAAGCAGAACATTATATAAATGAATTCAGTAAAGTTGTAGGATATAAAATTAACATACAGAAATCAGTTGTGTTTCTATACACTAATAACAAAAGAGCAGAATGAGAAATTAAGAAAATAATCCCATTTGGGGCGCCTGGGTGGCTCAGTTGGTTAAGCGACTGCCTTCAGCTCAGGTCATGATCCTGGAGTCCCTGGATCGAGTCCTGCATCGGGCTCCCTGCTCGGCAGGGAGTCTGCTTCTCCCTCTGACCCTCCTGACCCTCCCCCCTCTCGTGTGCTCTCTCTCTCTCAAATAAATAAATAAAAAATCTTTAAAAAAAAAAAAGAAAATAATCCCATTTATAACTGCATTAAAAAGAATAAAATACCTAGGAATAAACTTAACTAAGAAGGTGAAAGATCTGTACCTGAAGACTCTAAAACATTGATGAAAGAAATTAAAGATGACACAAATGGAAAGACATTCCATGCTCATGGATTGGAAGAATCAATATCCTTAAAATGTCCATACTCCCCAAAGCAACCTACAGATTCAGTGCAATCTCTATCAAAGTACCAACAGCATTTTTCACAGAACCAGAACAAATAATACTAAAATTTGTGTGGAACCACAAAAGACCTGGAATAGCCAAGCAATCTTGAGAAAGAACAAAAAAACTGGAGGTATCACAATCCCAGATTTCAAGATCACTACAAAGCTGTAGTCATCAAAACAGTATGGTGCTGTTTTGCACAGAAACAGACATCCAGATCAATGGAACAGAAGAGCGCCCAGAAATAAACCCATGCTTATATGGTCAATTAATTTACGACAAAGGAGGCAAACAAAACAAAACAAAAACAAAAACAATAGGGAAGAGAGTCTCTTTAATAAACAATGCTGAGAAAACTGGGCAGCTACATACAAAAGAATGAAACTGGACCACTTTCTTATACTATACACAAAAATAAACTCAAAATGGATTAAAGACCCAAATGTAAGACATGAAACCATGAAACTAAAAGAAAACATAGGCAGTAATTTCTTTGACATTGGCCTTAGCAACATTTTTCTAGGTATGTCTCCTCATTAACAAGCAGAATGATGTGAATTACATTTGATTCTATTGTAAGATCTGTTAACATTAAAGTTTCTAGCAGGTGTGTTATTTTTCTGGTTTATATTTTATCTTCTAACTGACCAGTCAGTTTGAAATGAGCAGATTCTAAAATGAAGAAACAAAACCACCCATTTACTCAATGTGGTTTTCAAACTATAAAAAGTGAAGCTACTATGCCATATTCACATCAGATAAAAGTTGTTTTTTAGAGTAGGGCTTCTTAAACTTTAATGTGCTTACAAAGTACCTGGGTATCTTGTAAAAGTGCTGATTCAGTAGGTCTGGAGCCACAAACCATTCTTGAGGAGTGGGCTTTAGAATATATACAAAGATGGGGATGATAAAAATCTGGGAAATAGGATACGAAGAAATCATTTCTATTGTTCCCTGGATATGTGGCTAAAGGACAATACCATGAAGTTTTATTCTTGTACTTTATAGCACAATCTATGGACTTAAAATCAAGAGCATAAACCACAAGAGCAAACACAGTTTTGCTGAAGAAGCTGGAGAACTGACACTATCCATCTTTAAGACTAACTATAAAGCTATTAATAATTAAGACAGTATGGTATTAGTGAAAAAACAGACAAATAAATCAGTGAAACACAAGAGAGAGACCAATAATAGATCCATACAAATACAGTCAACTGATTTTTGACAAAGAAACAAAGGCAATTCAATGAAGAAAGGTAGTCTTTGCCACAAAAAATACTGAAACAACTAGAAATCTACATATATATATATATATGAAAGAATCTAGACAAAGACCTTATACCCTTCACAAAAATTAACTCAAAATGGAATATAAGACCTAAAGATAAAATGCAACACCATAGAATTCCTAGAAGATAATCTAAAAAAAAATCTAGATGGCCTTGGGTTTAATGATGACTTTTAAGATACTACACTAAAGGCACAATCCATCAAAGAAAGAATTGATAAGTTGGACTTCATTAAAATTAAAAACTTCTGCTCAGCAAAATGCAATGTCAAGCAAATGAGAAGACAAGCCACAACGTGGAAGAAAATATTTGCAAAAGATATATCTGAAAAAGAACTGCTACCCAAAAATATAAAGAACTCTTAAACGCAGCAAGAAAACAAACAACACAACAAAAAAATGGGCAAAAGATCTGAGGAGATAGCTCACCAAATATATATAGATAGCAAACAAGCACATGAAAAGATGGTCAACATTTGATGATGAGAAATCTTGCCCCTTTGTATTTACCCAAAGGGGTTGAAAATGTATGCCTATACAAAACCTGCACACAAATGTGTATAGCAGCTTTATTCATAATCATTAAAACTTGGAAACAATCAAGATATCCTTCAATAGGTGACTGGATAAACTGTGGTATATCCATAAAATGGAATACTATTCAGTGATAAAAAGAAATGAGCTATCAAGCTATGAAAACATGTAAGAACCATAAATACACATTACAAATTGAAAGAAGCCAACCTGAAAAGGCTATATACTATGTGATTCCAACTATATGACATTCTAGAAAGGGCAAAACTATGGAGACAGGAAAAAGATCAGTGGTTTCCAAGGATTTACAGGGTGGGAGGTATATGAATAGGTGGAGCCCAGGGAATTTTAGGGCAGTGGAGCTGTTCTGTATGTTAGTATGATGGTGGCTACACATTGTTCTACATTTGTTAAAATCCAAAGACTGCATAACATAAAGAATGAACCCTAATGTAGATAGTGGATTTGGTTGATAATGATGTGTCCATGTTAGTTTACTGATTGTAATGAATGTACTACATTTGTGTGGGATGTTGATGGTGTGGGAGGCTGTGTATGTGTGTGGAGAGCTGATATATGGGTAATCTCTATACCTTCCACTTAATTTTGCTGTGAACCTAAAACTGCTTTAAAAAATAAAGTCGATTACTTAAAAATAAAATCAAGAGCATATATACCTCTAATGCTTAAAAAGAATTAATGGTTAACTATAAGCATGGAAAATTTCCGCAGTTAAGTTAGTGTAATAGTAAGATAATTTGAGTTTATATAAGAAAGCACATTAGTTGTTTTTTTTTTTATTTGAAAATTTAAAAAAGGGGATTTTTGTTTTCCAAAAGGGTATTGTCCGATTGACTGACTAGGCAGAGGGGAGTTCTTATCTACAACGGGGAGCCCAGGGGTCAAGCTGTGGGTGCCAGAGGATAAGGTACAGGGACAACAGTGGGTTTCTAATTTTCCATTTCCAGTTATATTTTCAAGTTTCCTTTCAGGACTCTCAGAGTGCTCCTCCTCAGCTCCAGGCTCAGTGTGGGCCTGGGACCAGGTCAAGCCGAAACTGGATCTGTACTACTCTGAAGTAAGACACAAGGCTCTGAGTGCAGTTCTTGCCCCTGAGACTTTTAAACAGAATTAGTGAAAAAATCCAACATAAAGAAACTCTTCTATACATCTGCCTACCAACTTCAATCTATTGCTTTTTATCATTATAGCTCCTGTTTACTAGGCTAATACTACTACTATGTAAATCATATTTCTAATTCATACAATAAACTTGAGGGGCAGCAATTATCATTTTAATGAATAAGGATGTGGGGGATTGAAGAGATCAAGTTTCCTGCCCAGTTCCATACAGCTCTGAAGTAGTAAGCCTTGAACCCAGCCCTGACTCACTTCAAAATCCCACTTAATCCTACTAAATCATACTGTTTCTATACCCCTTGATAACCACCACATGCCCCTCTTTGCTGTGGGTGGAACCCTTCTCTAGTTTCTGATCTCAGCACATCCCATTCCACTCTGTACTTGGCTACTCCCTTGGTTAGAACCACCAGTAGCTCTGGGAAAATGACATCCCCAGTCTAGTATTGTTTCCATGGGACTCACATTGGCCAGGCCAGTAGCTTCCTCTCAGGGTGAAAAATATTAGTCATTGTTAACTATTGTGCTCATCCCTCCTTCCACTCTTTTCAGTTTAACTGTTTGCATTAACTAGAAGATCTATGAATTTTAGACAATGTAGTACAGAGGTAAAAAACTTTACTTCCTGCCCAAGGAGAAAAGCTGGAAAAATTACTTTAAAATCAAACACTGTTTAGAATAACAGAACAAATAAAACAATAAAAATGATGGATTATGGAACAGTTAAAGTCTAATATGTGAAATGTGTGTGGAAATACCAGGTTTGGTAAGACAGAAACATCTAACTAGGGGCGCAAGGGTGGCTCAGTCGGTTAAGTGTCTGCCTTCGGCTCGGGTCATGATCCCAGGGTTCTGAGATTGAGTCCTGCATCGGGCTCCCTGCTCAGTGGGGAGCCTGCTTCTCCCTCTCCTGTTCCCCCTGCTTGTGCTCTCTCTCTGTCAAATAAATAAATAAATAAAGTCTTAAAAAAAAGTCTAACTGTGAGAACTAACCTATTGATGAAAAACTGAAGAAATGGACTAAGAGTCAAGTTATGTGTCCTTTAACACCTCCTTACTACTTCATATAGCAACTATAAAACAGATTTTATAAAGGGGTGCTTTTAATTGTTATTCGTTTTTGAAGGATCCTCTCCTCTCCATTGCTGCTATTTTGGAAAGAAAGTAAAGAGTTAAGTATCTACAGACTAGGGAAGTAAATTCACAGTACAGATTCAACTACTTACTCACTAGCATAATAGAAAGACAGGAAATACATGTTGAAAAAAGTTCTATAAATAGAAAATAAATTGAAACTGGATCTTTAAAAAAAGTCCATTCTAAGATAACTCTTTTATCTCTCTCTTTTTAATGTAAAATATACCCTCAAACATTCCATATACGCTCAACCACTGAGTCTAAACCCTAGTGAAGAGAGATATTCAAGGTACCTGATTAAAGTCAAAACTCTGCATCCATTGTATCCTTAGCTTATTTCTTTATCCTTCAGAAAAAGATTTTTTTTTTTTAAACCAGAAATTATCAAACAAGCTAACAGATGGCAAGAGCATTGAATCAAGTCTAATTTGGGTTGAATTCAAGTTTGATTATCTGGAGACATGAAAGCCATTTACCCATATTAGCATCAAATGCCTAATACTGATAAAAATGTGATGGAAGTATGATCCAATAGAAAGCTTTCTGGACTGGGAATTAAAAGAGCATCCCACCCCACCCCACCCTAGCTAACTAGTTAAAAAACTGGCAAAGTCACAGATTCCTTCCACCTCAGAATCCTTTATCTGTCCAATGAGATGACAATAAGTCCTCCTTTCTACGAGATGCTGTGGATAAAATGGAATCTTAAAAAAAAAAATTCTCCTTTACTGGGTGTGAAAGTAGAATAATGGACCCACAAATACATCCATATCTATATCCCCAGAACCTGTGAAAATGTTACCTTATATAGCAAAAGAGGCTTTTCAGATGTGATTAAATTAGAATCCTAAAAGAGATTATCCAGGATTATCTGGGTGGGCTCAAAGTATTACCAAGGGTCCTTAAAAGTGAAGGAGGGAGGTATGAGGGTCAGAATCTGAGTGATGTGATAAGAAAAAGCCTGACCAGCCATTGTTGACTTTGAAGATGGAAATGGGTCCTAAGGCAAGGACTGTGGGCAGCCTCTAGAAGCTGGAAAAGGCAAGCAAAAGAATTCTCCCTTAGAGCCTTCAGAAGGAATGCAGCCCTGCCAAAACCTTAATTCTAGCCCAGTGAGACTAATTTCAGATTTCTGACCTCCAGAAATGTAAGACAGTAAATCTATGCTGGTTTTTTTTTTTTAAGATTTTATTTATTTATTTGACAGAGAGAGAGAGAAATAGCGAGAGCAGGAACACAAGCAGGGGGAGTGGGAGAGGGAGAAGTAGGCTTCCCGCGGAGCAGGGAGCCCAATGCGGGGCTCAATCCCAGAACCCTGGGATCATGACCTGAGCCGAAGGCAGACGCTTAACGACTGAGCCACCCAGGCGCCCCAATCTATGCTGTTTTAAACAACTAAGTCTGTTGTTTCTTACAATAGCAATAGGAGACTAATACACTGGGTTCGATCTCAGCTTTTGACACTTACCCTGGCTTTGTGTCCTTAAACCAGTCACTTATGTTCTTGAACTTTAGTTTCCTTATCTGTAAAATGGGGATTAAAATAAGCAACTATAGGTTGTTATAGATATCAAATAGGTTAAGTGCTGAGTGCTATTAAGTGATTTTTAAAAAGCTACCACCTACACTACACTAGAGCAATAAATTGCAATTATTTTTACACCTACACTACACTAGAGCAATAAATTGCAATTATTTTTACAAAACCTACAGGCAACTCATAGTTTTGTGCATTAAAGCTTCCAGCTATCACTAAATTTATTGGTAATATATTGATGTGGAGGTCATTGGTTTGTTCCCATGGACTGCAAGGCTGAAGTTCTTTTAGATCTCAAAGTTCCCAAAGGGAAGAAGCAATATGTATGTAATTTGTTTTAAACCCAGTTTCTATATCCAGTGTAAAGTCAACACTCTGTATTGATTTCACCCTTAGGTTATTTCTTTATCCTTCAGGAAAAGGGGACTTTTATACCAGAAAACTTTTTTTTAGTATTTAAAACTTAAAGATAGGGCGCCTGGGTGGCTCAGTTGGGTAAGCAACTGTCTTCGGCTCAGGTCATGATCCTGGGGTCCTGGCATTGAGCTCTGCATCAGGCTTCCTGCTCAGCGGGGAGCCTGCTTCTCCCTCTGACCCTCCCCCCTTTCATGCTCTCTCTCTCTCATTCTCTCTCTCATATAGTAAATAAAATCTTTTTAAAAAATAAATAAAACTTTAAGATAGGAAAATTTAAGATAGGAAGACAGATCACTATAGTCCCACCTCTTTATTTTACTACTAAAAAGAGTAATGCACAAGGAAGTTAACTGATTTGTTTCATCATCAATATGCAGCCAGTTCACATCAGAGATGGATTACCTGGGTTTTCTACCTCCAAATCTGTGCTATTTTGTTAGAGTAGGGATCAGCAATATGGCCCATGGGTCACATCTAGATAGCCAACTGTCGTTTTGTAAATAAAGTTTTATTGGACACAGGAACACCCATCATTTGCATATTGTCTACAGCTGCTTTCTTTTTACAAAGGCACAAATGAATAGGTGCAATAGACTGGCCTACAAAGCTTAACCTACTTATGATCTTGTCCATGTACAGAAAGTTTGCTGACCCCAGTGTTTCAGTGCAATGCCTCTTCAGGCATGGAAGCTTAATTTATCTTATAAAATGTTTCAAAACAACAGATTTTTAAATGATCTTTCAGCAAAGTTTTAAGAATGTTACATAAAGGGCGCCTGGGTGGCTCAGTTGGTTAAGCGACTGCTTTCGGCTCAGGTCATGGTCCCAGGGTCCTGGAATCGAGTCCCGCATCGGGCTCCCCGCTCGGTGAGGAGCCTGCTTCTCCCTCTGACCCTCCCCCCTCTCATGTACTCTCTCTCAAATAAATAAATGAATCTTTAAAAAAAAAAAAAAGAATGTTACATAAATAAAGGAATACTATGTCTTAAAGTAGCATACAACATTAAATACAGATGAAATTCTGTATAGGGCAGGTTCTATGGCTCCACGAAGACATCACAGGGGTGAATTCAATTTTGGCTAAATTATGTTGATTTAGGAACAGCAAAATTACTATCTCAGCATACAAATACTAGGCAAAATAGTATAATGACTTACTATTCCTGTGACCATTATCAATAGGAACTACTATAAACATGTCGATAATAATGCATATAAAAAATTGATAATTATTAAAAATAATATAAAACAGTTTCCTTTATAAAGCATTTCTTCATTAATATTGAGTACCTCATCCTGGTGAGATTATACACCTTTTACAAGACTCATTTTTTTTTTTTAAATGAGGGTTAGAAATTTTTTTTATTCATTTTATTTTTACGTGCGAGGCGGGGGTGGGGGTGGGCAGAGGGAGAAGGAGAGAGAGAGAATCTTAAGCAGGCTCCATACTCAGTACAGAGCCAGATGAAGGACTCGATCTCACGATCCTGAGATCATTACCTAAGCCGAAATCAAGAGTTGGTCAACCAACTGAGACACCCAGGCGCCCCAAGACTAATATTTTTTATGATCAAGTATGGGGAAAGGAACTAATAATTATTGGGTGTGAAAAACTGGCAGGAACTAAAATACATAACCACTGAATTTAAAAAATAAACAAAGAATTCTCTTCCATTTTCACAGCTGCAGAAATAGACTTAGGGAAAGTGAACATCCCTCTATTACACCATAATAGGTATTGGGTAGCTGAGCTGGGACTTTAGGTCAGGCTTCTCAGTCTCTAAAATTCTCTTTTTGTTACTTTTCCTACATTTTATAACATTTTCAGATTCAATGATTTCTTTTGCATATTTCATATAGAACTGTGTGTCTCCACACACACCTCTACTTCCAAACACAGGATCAGGAGACCTGAGGCTATTATCTTAATACTGAATGCATTGATAAGGAACGTGTGTTAGAGGCCACCAGTTTTAACTGCATAAAGTGAAATTTAAAGAATACATTTTATTTAAGATTATTTATTTATTTGAGAGAGAGCGAGCCAGAGAGCAGGAGTGGGGGGAGGGGCAGAGGGAGAAGCAGACCCCCCCGCTGAGCGGAACTCTGGGATCATGGCCCAAGCCAAAGGCAGATGCTTAATCGACTGAGCCACCCGGGTGCCCCAAGAATACATTTTATTTTTTAAGGAAGATTTATTTATTTTAGAGAGAGTGGGTGCGTGCCCACATGTGCAAGCGGGGGGGGGGAGGGGGCAGAGGGAGAGGGAGAGAATCTCCAGCAGACTCCTCCCTGAGGAAGCAACTTGCTACAAAGTTACATGAAAGGTCAGCACCTCCACCAGGATTCTCCTTGTTACTTTAAATCAGTTTTATTGAAGTACAATTTATACACAGTAAAATATACCATGCGAAGTGTTCAGTTCACTAAGATATAACAATATGCGTCTGTGTAACCACATCTGTGTATCTGTCAAGATGTAGAACGTTCTCGTCATCCCCAAACAGGGTGCTTCTTAGGCCCTCTCTGTAGTGTTTCAAGTCACAGCCTGTGGCCCACTCCCCCAGCGGGTTGTCTAGCTGCACACTCCCATCCCCAGGCAGAAAGAGGAAAAGCCCCAGGCCTTCATCTTAGTCCTGGATGCGGTCTCGCTTTTAAAAGCACTGATTCTGGGGCGCCTGGGTGGCTCAGTCGTTAAGCGTCTGCCTTTGGCTCAGGTCATGATCCCAGGGTCCTGGGATCGAGCCCTGCATCGGGCTCCCTGCTCGGCGGGAAGCCTGCTTCTCCCTCTCCCACTCCCCCCTGCTTGTGTTCCTTGGGTCTCTCTGTCAAATAAATAAATAAAATCTTAAATAAAAAATAATGAAAGAAAAAAAAAAAAAGAACTGTGTGTCTCAGCTGACTACATGTTCAAGAATGTTGGATTCAAAGCTCTTTCTGAGAAAATTAAAAATTGGCCTGCCTTCAGGTACTTTCCATGGGGAAGTGGAGTAGCCCTAAGTTTGGACAAAAAGATAAATCAGGCTCCTAAGCTTTTTATAAATGTCAATTTTGCCATTTATACAATTCTGTCACCTAAAGTATGTGGATTTTCCCTGGACTCAACAATACAGTATACAGGCATTTCCAAGACTCATGAAAGAATTTGATTAAAAACTGATTAAATCCAGTTTATACTAAAAGTCTGCTTGCTGCTATTTGACAGAAGCCAAACAGGATATTTTAGTTACCTGCTCCCTTCAGTAAACTCTAAACTTATGTGTAGATCATCAAGCACCAGGGCAATGTTATCCCAAAAGTCCTGTGAAAAGGTCACCAATGAATTCAAATTTAATGTTACACATCTGACTTTTTATAGAAAATAATATGAGCAACATCTAATCAGAGAACATTTCTAGCTCTTTTACAAAGCCTCAGACTGAGTTATTTGAGTTGTCCCAATGTCCCTTCATGTAGATCTCTAAGAGTTTATTTTTTTTTTTCTCCAAGAGTTTAGTGCTAGCAAAAATAATTTTTTTCATTTATCAGCCATGAGAAACTTTTTAAAGGGACACATAAACTTGGAGTCTGGGGTGGGGGAGGAATTCATTTGTTGCTTAAAGGAAGTTGTGAGAGATCACAATTCCCTATGCTGAATGCATTTCCAAAGTAGTACATTTGTGGACAGAAAAAAACTGAAATCCAATTAACTGGAACCCTTCATTAAATGGAATGATGTTCTATCCACTGCTTTCGAGAGAAAGAAATAACAAGATATGCAAAAATTAGACTTTGGAGGATCCAAGATAAAATTAGAAATAATCCTGTCCCTAAAGAATTAGCCTAGCAGGGGAGTTGAAAATATAAAACAACAAAATGAAAATAGCACCCTAAGATTTACAGATAGAGTTCTGGGAGTTCAAGAAGTGAAACACTGCTTCCAACAGAAAGAATAAAGGAAGTTTTTATAAATAGGTGGCATAAACCTAGGCTTAAAGGATGAATAGGATTTATTTTTCTTTCTTCTTAAGGGCATTATTTACAGCAATAAAATCCACCAATTTTAAATGTAGAGTATGATCATTTTGTTAATTGCATTTTTGTTAATTTTGTAGTGTTACCACTACAACAATGAAGATACAGACCAATTCTATCACTCAAAAAAGTTCCCTGTCCTACTTTGCACTTGATTCTCTCCCCCCAACTCCTGGCCCCCAAAATTTGCTTTCAGTCACTATAGATATTTCTTTTCTAGAATTTCACATAAATGGTATCATATAGTACATGCTACAGTTGACACTTGAACAACAGGGGTTAGGGGAGCCAATCCCCCATGCAGTAAAAAATCTGCATATAACCCTGGACTCCCCGAAACTTGACTACTAATAGCCTACTGTTGACCAGAAGTCTTACCAATAATATAAACAACACATATTTTGTATGTTACATATATTAAATTTTGTATTTTTCTTACAAATAAGCTAGAGAAAACGTTATTAAGAAAATCATAAGGAAAATAAAATATATTTACTATATAGTACTATATAGTATTATACTGTATTTATTGTAAAACACCTGCATGTAAGTGGACCTGTGCAGTTCATCCTGTGTTGTTTAAGGGTCAACCTTGTATTTATATTTGACTTCTCTCACTTAGCATATTGTTTTGGAGATGAATTTTTTCAAGTTGTTCTGTATATTACTATTTGGTTCCTTTTTATTGCAAGTAGGATTCCATGGAATGGATATAAGACAATTTGTTTATTCACTCACCAGTTTTTGTTTATTACGAATAATGCTCTTATAAACATTTGAACACATTTTTGGGTGGGCATATGTTTCCCTTTTGCTTGTGTCAATACCTTAAAGTGAATTGCTAGGTCAAATTGTGAATGTATGTTTAACTTTATATGGTACTGCCATACTGTTTTTAAAAATGGTTATACCGGGTGCCTGGGTGGCTCAGTTGGTTAAGTGACTGCCTTCGGCTCAGGTCATGATCCTGGAGTCCCTGGATCGAGTCCCGCATCGGGCTCCCTGCTCGGCAGGGAGTCTGCTTCGTCCTCTGACCCTATCCCCTCTCATGTGTTCTCTCTCTCTCATTCTCTCTCTCTCAAATAAATAAACAAAATCTTTAAAAAAAAAATGGTTATACCAATTTGCATTCCCACTAGCTGTGTATGAGAGTTCCAACTGCTCTACAACCTCATCAACATTTGGCATTATTGATCTTTTTCTATTAAATGTGCATTTGTCAGACAACAAGTGATGATCTCTCCATGGGCTTAATAACCATTCATAAATCTACTGTGAAGTGTGTGTTCCGATCATTTGTCTATTTTAAAATTGAGTTGTCTTGAGTTGTAAAAGTTCTTTATGTATGCTGGATATAAGCCCTTTATCAAATATATGTTTTACAAAAATTTTCTTGTAGTCTTTGGTTTGCTTGTTTTAAGCATCTTACAAAAGCAAGTTTCTAATTCTGATAAAGTACATTTTATCAATATTTTCCTTTAGTTTATGCTTTTGATGTTCTTTTAAAGAAACATTTGCCTAACCCATGTTACACAGATTTTTCTACTATGGTTTCCTCTAGAAGTTAATTAGCTTTAACTTTTACATTTAGGTTTATGATTTATTTTAAGTCCAATTTTAAGTATGGTTTAACGTGAAGGTTCATTTTAGGCCATACAAATGTCCACTTGTTTTGGCACTATTTCTTGAAAAGACAGTTCTCCAGTGAATTAACTTGGCAATTTTGTTAAAAATCAATTTATCATATGCATGTGGATCTATTTCTGGATTCTTATTCTGTTCCATTGATCTATCATTTTGTCAGTATCAGACTGTCTTGATTACTATAGCGTTATAGTAAATCTTCAAATCAGGTAGTTTAAGTCTTCCAACTTTATATGTTATCAAAATTGTTTTAGCTCCTTTACCACTCTCTATAAATTTTAAAGCCACCTTGTCAATATCTTCAAAAAAGCCTGCAGGAATCTGACTGAAATTACATTGAATTTATAAGTCTATTTGGGGAGGACTGCCATCTTAACAATATTTAATCTTCTGATTCATGAACATAGTATATTGCTTTATTTATTTAGACCTTTATTTTCCCATTGCAATATTTTGCAATTTTTGGGGTAGAGGTCTTTAACATTTTTGGTCAAATTTATCCTAAATATTTTGTTTCCTTATGCTGTTGTAAATGGAATTGTTTTTAAATTTTTATTTTCTAATTGTGTACTGCTAGTACATGGAAAGAAATTGATTTTTGTATATTAACTATGTATACTGCAATTTTGCTAAATTTAATTTTTTAATTTTTAATTAAAAAAATTTTTAATTAACATATAATGTATTATTTGTTTCAGGGGTACAGGTCTGTGATTCATCAGTCTTACACAATAAATTTATTTGTTTTTAAAAAATTCATTTGGGTTTTCTCCACACATGATAATAAGGTCAGTTTTGATTCTTCCTTTCCAATCCATATGCCTTTAATTAATTTATTTTTGCCTTACTGCACTGGTAATATTTCTAGAAAATCATTATGAAAGTGGTGACAGAGGACACCCTTGCCTTGTTCCTGTTCTTAGGTAGACACTGGGGCCATTCATCATCAAATATGATGCTTATTTGTAAGGGTTTTTTTGTAGATAACCTCAATCAGGTTGAGGAAATTTTCCTACAATACTGCTTTGAAGAACATTTTTATCATGAAAAAGTATTGAATTTTGTCAAATGTTCTTTCTGCATTTATTGAAATGATTTTTTTTAAAATTTTTTTTTAAATTTATTTGAGACAGAGAGAGAGAGAGCACACAGGTGGGAGGAGGGTCAGAGAAAGAGGGAAAAGCAGACTGCTGAGCAGGGAGCCCGATGTGGGGCTTGATCCCAGGACCCTGAGATCATGACCTGAGCCAAAGGCAGACGCTTAACTAACTGAGCCACCCATGTGCCCCTTTTTCCTATACTCTATTAAAATGATGAATTATGTTGATGGACTATCAGATGTTAAACCAACCTTACATTCCTAGAATAAGTGTGTTACCCATTTTTTAAAAAAAATAAAGTGTGTTACCCATTTTTTAAAATTTATTATTTAAAAATAAGTGTGTTACCCATTTTTTTAAAAAAATTGTAGGATTCAATTAGCTAGTATTTTTAAGGAGTTATGCATTTATTTTCCTAAGGAATATAGTTCCCTTTTCTTGTATTTCTTTGGTTTTGGAATCAGGGTAATACTGTCCTCATAAAACGTATAAGGAAAGTATTTCTTCCTTATCTATTTTCTGACATAGTTTGTATAACATTAATTTTTTTTCTTAAAATACTTTATAGAATTCACCAGTAAAGCCACCTAGGCCTGGGGAGATTTTAAATCATTAATTACATTTCTTTAATTTCTATATAAGTAGTTGCAAGCTTTCTATTTCATTTTGGACCAGTTTTGGAGATCTAGGTCATTAAGGAATTTGCCCATCACATATAGATTGTCAAATTTATTGCATAAAGCTTCTTAGTATATTCCCTTATTATCCTTTTAATGTCAGAAGTGTCTAGCATCATGTCCCTTCTTTTATTCCCAATATTGCTAACTTGGATCTTCTGTCATGAATTCCCCCCTCAACCACCACCACCAAAAGCACCAGCTATGGGTTTCACTGGTTTTCCTCTACATTTTTTTTTTTCAATTTAATTGATTTCTGCTGTCATTTCCTTGTTTTTGTTTGGCTTAAATTACTTTTCCTTTTTTTTACTTTCTTAAGGCATAAGTTAAGATGGGGGTTTGGCAAACTTATTCTAAGAAGGGCCAGGTAATAAAGACCATATGATTTCTATCCTCAACTCTTACCATTAGAATGTGTACAATATGTACACAAATGAGCATGACTGTGTGCCCACCCCTGAAAAACATTATTTATAAAAACAAAAGAGCCGTTGGATTTGGCCCACAGGACATAGTTTGCTGACCTCTGACTTAGATTTTTGAATTGAGGAAATCTAGTTTATTGATTTCTTAAAAAATACTTTGCACTTTGTATCCAATTTAAAAAATCTTCAACAAACCCAAGGTCACCAAGATGTTCCCTTATGTTTTATATTCTTAGCTTTTATATTTAGACTTATGATCCATTTTGAGTTAATTTTTTACATAGTGTGAGGTAGGAGTTGAGGTTTTTTCTCTTTGTGCATAGCCATCCAGTTGTTGTAGAAACATTTGTTGAAAAGCTTATCCTGTGCCTATTGAATTGCCTTGGAATTTTTGTTTTTTAAGAAAATGAGTTAACCACATAGGGGTGGGTCTATTTCTGCAGCCTCTATTCTTTTCCATTGATCTACTTGTCTCTGTTTACACTGTATCACACTGTCTTGATTACTGTAGGCTTTATTAAGTGTGGAAATCAGGCAATGTTAAGTCCTCCAACTCTGTTCTTGTTTTGCAATGTTATTTTGGCTCTTCAAGTCCCACTGCATTTTAATATAAATTTTAGAACAGCTTGTCAAATAGACCATCAATCTCAGACCTTTCTTCTTGTGTAATATAGGCATTTAAAGCTATACATTTCCATCTAGATAGTACATTGGCTGCATCCCACAAATTCCTATATGTTGTATTTTAATTATCAGTTTAAAATATTTTAAAATTTCTCTTGTAATTTCTTCTTTGACTCAATGCTCATTTATGTGTTTTTCTGATTATCTTATTGTTGTTTGTTTCTAATTAAATTTCATTGTGGTCAGATAACTCTGTGTTCCAACCTTTCTAAATATGAGATTTGGTTTTTGGTGCAGATGTAATTTACTTTGGTAAGCATACCATGTGCACATGAAACAGTGCATTGCCAGTATTTGGTATACTGTCCTATGAAAGCAATTAAGACTAGGTGGTTGACAGTATTCATCATATAATCCATGTGTCTGCTGAATTTTTTCTTTTGTCTAGTTCCATCAGTTGATGAGAAGTTGGTGTTAAAATCAGTTATGACTGTAAAATTGTCTATTTTGCCCTAGAATTCTGTTGATTTTTGCTTCATGTATTTTGAAGTATTGCTACTGAGTACATATATATTTATGTTTTTTTATGTTCTTATTGAATTCCAGCTTAATTTTCCTTTTGGATTTTTAGCTATTATAGTTTACATTATTTTTAATAGCAGTTGTCCCCAGGGATTATTATCCATGTTTTCATAGCTCACTTATAGTTAATAATGGACTATTTCACATAAACTATAGAAGGTTTGCAACCTTATAGGCCAACGTGTCCCTCTATATACATCATAAACCCCTCAAGACAATATTGTAATTTTAGTTTTCAATGGTTACAGTCTATAATGAAATTAAAAGGAAAAAGGTAAAAAAACAAAACAAAAAACTAGTCTTTTATATTTGCCCAGATATTTAGAATGTCTGATATTCTTTATTCTTTACTGAATATTCATGTTTCCATCTAAAACCATTTATCTTCAGCCTGAAGAACTTCCTTCACCATTTCTTATGGTGCAGGTTCCTTTGTAGAAAATCCTCTTTTTTATCTAAAAATATATTTTGCTTTCATTCTTTTTTAATTGAGGTAGAATTAACATAACATTATATTAGTTTCAATATACAATGTAATGATCTAATATCTGTATACTTGTAAAATGATGACAATGATAAGTCCAGCCTCCATTACTGATTAATATATTTGCTGGGTATAGAATTCTAGATTGACAAATTTCTTTCAGCACTTGAAAGATGCTATTCTACTCTCTTCTGACCTCAATGGTTTCTGATGAGAAGTCAATTATTAAATACCATCTAACAGATCTTTGAGGCTTTGTTCATTTTCCCCCTAATCTTTTTTTCCCCTGCTTTTATCCTGGACAATTAATATTGATCTGTTTGAGATCACTTACTCTTTCTTCTGATGTTCACTCACCTGTTAAGTCCATCCAGTGAATTTTTCATTTCAAAAATATATTTTTCAGTTCTAGAACTTCAATTTGATCTTTTTGTTTTTTCTATTCTCTGCCAAGACTTTCCATTTCTCTGCTGAGATTTTCATGCACTGAAAACCTGTTTTCTTTCACTTCACTGATAATAGTTATAATAGCTGGTTTAAAATCCTTATACGTAAATTCCATTATCTGGCTCATTTTCGATTGAGAATGTGTTCTATTTTCTTGGTTCTCTGTATATAAAGTTAATTTGGGACTGTATCTTGAGTTGTGGAGATTCTAGATTCTGTTGTTTTTCTTTAATGAGTATTGTTTCCTTTCTTTTAGTAGATCATTTTCTTAGCTAATCTCTAAGTGTAAACTTTTTTCTTGTGCAGATCTTTTGTTTTTAGTTAGGCTGATCTGAGTCTATTCTGGGCACTTATGATTCAAAGGTGAGTCATAGATACACGCAGACAAAAATCTAGAGATCTCCTGTCTGACTTCTTCCCTTGCAAGCTACACTCTCTTTGGCATTCCCAGTTTCCTAATTTCTCATTTCTGGTTCACTAGACCAGAAGGCAATAAATTTTTCTGTGTCTGCAACACTGCCACCCATTTCACACTGTATAGATTGCATTTAGTCCCTGGCTGAATGGGACTTATTTGTATACTCCTCAATTCCCTCCTCCAAGTGAGTATGAGTTATTTCTGGGGGTGGTACAAAGAAAGACATGTAGGGCATTCTAAGCTATTCAAGGTAAGGTTATGAAGATAAGAAAGCAAATAGTGAGACACAGTGAGTGGGAAATAATGCTGTAATATTAAGTTAGGATTAAATTATGTAAATTATTGAATGCTAGCTGGGCCTAAGAATATGGCCAATAAAATGTAAATTTTAGATGGAAGGATATAATCATATCTATATTTTAGATTAAAAATAATATATCTGCGCTAGTAAAATTAGCTGTAATACAGAGAATGAACAGAAGTAGAGAGATTAGTTAGGAGGGAATTCTAGTAGTGCAAGTAGAAGGTAATGAGGTCTTAACTAGACTAGTGGCAGATGATATAAAAAGAAGAGATTGGAAATGAGATGATTTAGCAAATGATTGATTGATGATCCTAAAATTCTTCAATAATCAGAATTATCACAAAAAGATTAAGTTTTATTATTATCAGGCAGGAAGTATAGCTCTTCATTATTTACTTAACAGAGAGGACCACAATGGAAGCAAATCCCTGTAACATTATTTCTCTAGACATATGATCCTGGTTCATCTGGTGAATGACAAATAGTTATAAACTGTAGTTTTACGGGCTCTGGTATCAGATACCCACAGAAGGCATCTTTTAATCAGGATATACATATATTGGTGGGAAATGAAAATCAACCTTATTTCCCAAAACTATTTCCCAGTAGGGTGTAAAGCTGCCATTAATGCAAGCTTAATCACAGTACTTTCTATATTACAATCAATTCAACACTTTTATACCCCAAAAGTCTGCACTGAAGACTGAAAAAAGACTAAAATATCTACTTGATTGAGAGAATGTAAAAACTAAAATGGCTTTCAAAAGCCATCATTACAATAAGGAATAAAACTCCAACTACATTAATATATAAAAGCACCTAAAAAGTACTCTTCATCTTTAGGGGTACCTGGGTGGCTCAGTTGGAAGAATATCTAACTCTTGATCTCAGGGTTGTGAGTTCAAGCCCCATGTTGGGTATAGAGATTACTAAAAAAAATTAAATAAAAACAAAAAGTACTCTTCATCTTCAAAGCACTTTACCCTCATTAATTAATAATTAAGACTCTGAATTCAGTAGATCTACTATTTTATACTATAATTTATACAGTAAAATTCATTTATTAATAAGCAGTACTTTAATGTTACTATAATTGTTAATTTTCTTTTTTACTATATGCAAATATTTTTCTTATATATTGAGAATAGAGTGTGGACATCACACTCCCTACCTCTTCCACAAAAAAAATAAACACATTTATAGCTGTTAGCAACTTAAGTATGACAAAACCAAAATATAACGACTTCTGTTTTTCCAAAGGGCAGTGGGAGGAAGAAAGGTGGCCAGGATTAACTAGTAGGAAAAAGTGTAAAAGTAGTGCTCTTTGGTGAAAAGGAAAGCGTTGACATTCTTCATGAGAAATCTGGTAAAAGATGATGGAGATCTTGCTAAAATTTGTTTGGTTTTAGAGAGGTGATTAACAAAAATGTACTAAGTATTGAGATTTGTTTGATTTGAAATTATGACGTTTACTCAGAAGATTTAAGATAGCAGGACAAATGTATTCTCTTTAAAAACCTGCGATTCTGTTACTTATTGCCACTTAGAATATGGTACTTGAATAGAGAATACTTCCCTTTTATTAATGTATGACTAGTTTGGATAGGTATAGGAGAAATTTACCTGAAACTCAGCAAAAATAATTATGGTATGCTACTCACTAAACTTCATAAATATTCAAATTTATAACAATTGGGGAACCAGTTAATCATCTATCAAATTGCTCTAAAATGAGCAATGGAAAAAATATGTCCATGCCTAGCTATTGGTTAGGTGATGGGGTATTTTACACAGTACCAAGAAAAGTACAAAAAAAAGTACAAGTTTTCTCAAGTGTGATGAGGTACATATAAAACATCCCCCAAACAAAGAAACAAAATAAAACAAATACAGCACATTAAAAACTTACATGTCTTTTGATCTTACAATTAATTCCTAACAATTTACCTTATAGGAAGGCAATGATATATTCAATGATTAATTTATATGCAGAAATAATTTTCCACTGGATGTTCAGTACAGTGTTATTTATAATAGGGAAATGAGAGACAAAATAAATGTTCCATTGGTAACTCAAGACAGTATAGCAATATGACAGTAATTGAAATGGAGATGTTATTTAATGACATCGAAAAATGTTCCTAAGACAAATCAAGAAACAGAGTCTTAATTACAGAGAATAAACTGATGGTTACCAGAGGGGAGAGGAAAGGGGGAATGGGTGAAATAGGTGATGGGGATTAAGCAGTACACTTGTGATAAGCACTGGGTGATGTATGGAAGTGTTGAAACACTATATTATACACCTGAAACTAATATAACACTGTATGTTAATTGGAATTAAAATAAAAACTTTAAAAAAAGAAAAATGTTTGTAAAATATAAGTAGGTTTAAAAAGAATAAAAACTACATATAGAATCCCAGTTTTGCTAAAAATAATGTACATATAAACCTGATTTAAAAATTGAAAGACTAATAAATAACAAAATGTTAAATGAAAATGTATATATTATAAATTTTCTAATATAAGCATTTCATTCAGCATTACCTTCATAATAAAATTACATTGTTACTAAAAAAATAGCCACATACGCCCTTTACCCACAAACAATGTACTCTAGATATTCTACCCTGATGGTATCCATAAACCTTCTGCTCTGTCATTGCAGTTCTGAATGAGTCCCTCAAAGATCATTCTGAATATCTATCACATGGTCAGTCATCTGAGAGTGAATACATCAAATTGTTATGAGTCTGGGGACCCAAATGACTGCCCTCTATGGCAGACCAATACTGAAAGAAGAGTATGTGTGTCCTAGGCAAGATTTGTTCTCTAAAGGTGAGAAGCTAGTGCATTAACCAGGTTTTATATTAAATGTCTTCATCATTTGCGAGCAGCCAGATGGTTGGTAATATGTGTAGATATTTTGAAACATAGGCTGGCTGATTTCAATTAGCTTTGAAGTGAGACAAATGATATTGAGGATCTATATTGCTAAGCCCAGGGGTACTAAGAGAATATTTTCTTACAGATGAATACACCATCAGCTAGCACTACCAATTATATGATACAGCTAATAGGTTATCCTGGAACACATCTGCTTTTGGAAAGAATCTCTGTTATGAAGCACCTAACTGGGCAAACATTTTATGGCCAAGATTAGGATACCAACTAATGTGAGTGAGGAAAAGGAAACTAAAACAAAACAAAACAACAACAAAAAAACCCCCACAAAAAATCAGAAACAAAAAACCAATATAGCCTATATGTTTGTGTTTCAGAATGCACTAAGTTTTGTAAAGGATTTTGGCAGCAAATAAAATTACTTCTATGGTAAACCACAGTCATTTGGGGCCAAATCAAAGGCTCTGCCTGAAAAGATTAGTAGCTGAACAAATGTTGGCTTTTTTCAGGCTTAGCAGGCAATGCCAACTTTATGTCATGTTCCTCAAGGTACCAGCTGTGTTGTTCCTGATGATTCTCCTCTATACTGAGAGAAAGGACACAGATGAGTCCTTGAAAATGCCACTAATTGGGCATATCTTGACCTCAAAAATTCAGGTAAATCAGGATAAATGAATTATTAATTCTGTTATTCAAAATAAAGTTGAGAATCTAAAATTTAATTTCTTTTCTGAACCACAGAGATTCTAATAGATACTCAGAAAAGTGATTTAGCTCTAAGTCTACCAAAGAAATCAAATGAATTATTTTTTAAAAAATAGGAAGTCAAACAGAAATATAAAAAATTTAAAAAACATAACCCTGGGCGCCTGGGTGGCTCAGTTGGTTAAGCGACTGCCTTTGGCTCAGGTCATGATCCTGGAGTCCCTGGATCCAGTCCCTCATTGGGCTCCCTGGTCAGCAGGAAGCCTGCTTCTCTCTCTCCCACTCCCCCTGCTTGTGCTCCCTCTCTCGCTGGGTCTCTCTGTCAAAATAAAATAAAATAAAATCTTTAAAAAAAATTTTTTTTTCTTAATTGTCTAGTTTTTACTGATAGTGTCTTTCTTCTTTTCTCCTTCAACATGATTGTTGACCTTGCTTAAGAGAGGACTGATTTGTCTTTTGATTTATCAGATGGTTAAAGTCTCCCTAATTTGAGTAAGCTCTAAAAAAAATGCTGTTTAGAAAGGTCAATTAGTTCTAAACAAAGGCATTCAGTTCACTAAGCATCTCCTATAGAGATACTTCCTACTGGGATAAGCCATATTTCCTGTTGTGCTCTAGTGTATAAAGGGGCAAAGGAAGCTGTAAGTGAATGCACACATTACCAGCTGGAGTCCCCAGAGTTTGTAATTTCTGACAGCACTTACAGGAGATTTCCTCTGAGCTGCCACACAAGCATTTTCTAAGATTTTGCTGAATTATGCCATTTGGAGGGAGTGGGGTATTTAAAAGAACACATTTAATCCATCGTGAAATCTGAATGATTTTTTTTTTTTCTCCACAGTGATATTTGGTCTTGTCCCACTATTTCCACTGCCACAGTTACACCTTTCACATTTAGATGGTTCTGGCAGTCTCCCAGCTGGGGTCCGCCTCTAGGCCCTCCTACTCCATACATATACAGTCACTAAAATAATGTTCCTCAATTAATTTCACCATGTAAGGTTCCTGTTCAAAAAATTTCAGTGACTCCCTATTTCTCAGCATATCAAACCCAAATTTCGTAGCTTGGGTTTCAAAACCCTTCACACTTCAAATCAATAGTTATCAATCAATTATCTCATTTTGCAGATAAGAAAACTGAAATACTTTGAGATAACTTGCCCAGGGTCACACAGTTAGTAAGGAGTTGGGATTTCAGACCTGGCAACCTGGTTCCAAAGTTTATGCTCTCAAGCATTACACTACATTGCCTTTATTAAGAGTGTGGTGTGTGAATGTTACCTTGCAATTGTATTTATGGGTCTCCAGATATTTTCCCAACTACATTATTCTCTGAAACAGTCTATTTCTTTTGTATGTTCACACAGAGCCTATACATCATAGACATTTAATATACTTCACTGACTGGTGTTATACCAGAATGGCTGCTCAGGCCAACTATAATGCCAACATTCCAACTATTCACAGTCAAAGATCTCTGGATGTATAAAGTGGTTAAAATAAGGGGCACCTGGCTGGCTCAGTCAGTAGAGCATGCAAATCTTGATCTTGGGGCAATGATTTTGAACCCCACGTTGGGGGTAGAGTTTACATACATACATACAAAATAAAGTGGTTAAAATAGTTTTTGTCTATTCATATCCTCATCTGCTATAGTTTCTGCATTTTCTTGCCTAAAAACTGTTGTGGTATTACATTTTTCTAAATGGTGTTCTGGTCTGAAAATATGCAATGATGCACTCTTAGCAGAGGCTTACTAAATAAATAAATAAATAAATAAATAAATAAATAAATAAATAAATAAAATAAAATAAAATAAAATAACTAGGCATAATGCAAGACGACTCCTGATATATTAAAGGTAATCCTAGAATAAAAGAAGTAGAAAGGCGGGCGCCTGGGTGGCTCAGTTGGTTAAGCGACTGCCTTCGGCTCAGGTCATGATCCTGGAGTCCTGGGATCGAGTCCCGCATTGGGCTCCCTGCTCGGCAGGGAGTCTGCTTCTCCCTCTGACCCCCCTCCCTCTCATGCTCTCTGTCTCTCATTCTCTCTGTCTCAGATAAATAAATAAAATCTTTAAAAAAAAAAAAAGAAGAAGTAGAAAGGCTACATCAAGCATGGTGTTATGTAATCTTCAGCACATACAATTTTTAAATTTGAAACAACATTTAATATACTCACTGTTTTCTACATATGATGAATCCAACAAGGTAAATAAAGGGGAAGCCCCTTCACTGAGAAGGCATTGTGAATGCACATTTCAGGAGAAAAAGCACCTAGCCATAGTCTTGCTATATGCTAGGCAAAGTTCATGTAAATTAAATATTCATGCTTAGCACTATGCTCTATTTAAGAAAAAAAAAGGGGGAAATCAATACTTTATAATTCTGGCAAGTTCACAGCAACTGCAAATAAAAGGATAAATGGGTAATATTACAGGACAAAAAGGCCATAACTAGGAAAAGTACAGTATTCTCTCCTCTTCTTTCTCTTGTGGTTCTAACATTATCACACCATCAGTAAAATTGACCTGAGAGGTTTCAAAGAAATTCGAAACATTATCATTTACAGATCTAGGGAACTAACCATACAAACACATGATAATGGAGATGCCAAGACAAAGAATTAAGCATCTGTATGTTCTTTCATTGACAAAACCCCATTATTCTGTGGTTTTGCAACTAAAGTTCATGTTTCAAAATCATGATATACCATATACCTGTTCTTAAAATAAGACAATGAATAACTCTGAAACTGGATCTAGAAATAATTAGCCAGAGGATGCTAAGGAAACTGAAAAGCAAGATGCCACCTATTTTCTCTGCCACTATTTTCTCAGTAGTCCAAATGCAAACTTGGAGGAAAGTTCAAAGCCCAAAGTAAATCTGCTTAATTAAAAGATAGCTGGAGGAAGTGCTGCATAAATATTCTTTTGGATGCAGAAAAGAGCTATCGTGAGAAAAACCTCACATCTTCATAAGATGAAAACTGAGGATAACACCATGCTACTAGAATATCAACACTAGCTATCACTTAGTATGTCAAGCACTTTTCATCTATTATCTCCTTTAACGCCCCCCCAAGTTCTAAGCCTTAGAAAATACTACCATTCTTAAAAAAAAAAAAAATTACCATTTTTCTTATATAGACAAGGACACTGAAGCTCAGAAAGAGTAAGTAAGCTGGTCATAGTCCTAGGTCTGGGTTTAT
Source organism: Mirounga leonina (assembly GCF_011800145.1). Taxonomy (NCBI): domain Eukaryota; kingdom Metazoa; phylum Chordata; class Mammalia; order Carnivora; family Phocidae; genus Mirounga; species Mirounga leonina. The sequence goes on along the minus strand of NW_023270839.1, from coordinate 49,340,813 downwards.
ACACCTAGACTGTGGCAGATCTGGACTCTGGATTCAGATCTATCTAATAATGCCAAAGTCCACACTTCCTTCTACTTGACTACATAGTGCAGCAGTTTTCAGCCTTTAGTGTCTGTGAAGATCACCTGGGACCTTTTTCAAATACAGATCCATGGGTTACATCCCCATGGATACTACACCAGCAGGTCTCAGATGGTGCACAGATATGTTTACTTTTAAAAAGTAATTCAGGTGCTTCTTTTTTTTTCCTTAAGATTTTATTCATTATTTGGGGGGGTGGGGGTGGAGAGAGAGCACAAGTGGGGGGAGGGGCAGATGAAGAGGGGGAGAGAGAATCTCAAGCAGGTTCCACACCCAGTGCAGAGCCCCACATGGGACTCGACCCTGAGATCACGACCTGAGCCGAAATCAAGAGCAGGATGCTTAACCGACTGAGTCACCCAGGTGCCCCTCAGGTGCTTCTGATATACATCAAAGTAGTTGTAGTTATTACTAGACAGGGGAAAAAAAAACAATCAAGGCAATCTAGACTTAATTCCATTGTCAATTTGTAATACTTGTTCTTCAGGAAATTTACCTAATTATATATTTTGTAGACATCCATTAAAACATCCTGTTTTCTATCAGTATGATATCCCTAAGAAAATAAGGAGGTTGGAGTAGTGTAAGTGATATAGAGGTCCATTTATTATAGAAAGAACATCAAATAAGGATTGACCATTTTCCAACAATAATCTAAAAAATAGACAACATACAAATAGAAGTAGAAGAGACATATTGCTTTAATATCTTAATTTAGCACATATTTTGGATTAGACAGAGAAGAATAAAACCTTATAAATAGAAAACAACTTAAAAGAACTCGGCTTAATTTTCAGAATCTTACAATTTGCAGAAAGGAGATTGAAATACTTTAGATATGACCATCTCCAAAATGTTTTTAGTGGGCAACCCCCTCGGGTCCCCTCCCTCTTCAGGAGCTCAATAACTTTGCTTTGCTGCCCAACAAAAAAACAAAACATAACCAAAAAAAGAAAAAAAATGTATTTTTCAGGTATTTTTCTATAGAGAATAAGAAAAAAGAATCCCACAGATTAATACTTTTTCTGGTAAATACAGATTTCTCTTAAGAAAACAAGCTAATAGTCTACAGCATTATTATATCCATCAAATATTTACTGAGTATTTAAAACATAAAAGGCATTTTACTACTTCTAATCTTTTACCAGTTGCATGCTAATATCACATACTTTATGCTCTTATCACTTCTGAACTAGTACTTCTAACTGGACACAAAAAATATAAGGGGGGTTATCAGCCCTGTTCTGTCTAGTGGGTTATCACATGACCTGAGTTCACATTAAGGTCATGTTAGAGAACTTCTTTGGCCTGGAACTTGTCTGATACAGATTTCACTTAAGGAAGTATGCCTGAAAAATCCCTCACAGGTTGCCTGGTCCAAACTCCTCATTATACTGGGGCACCTGGGCTGGCTCAGCCGGTAAAACATGTGACTCTTGATCTTGGCATTGTGAGTTTAAGCCCAAAGGTGGGCGTGGAGATTACTTAATAAATAAATGACCCATACTTCAAAAAAAAAACCAAACTCATTATACAGATGAAGACACTGGGATGCAGAGAGGGAGAACTAGATTAAAATATCACATGTCTGGCCAAATTTGTAGCTCTTTCACAGTCTAGCACCAACCTTGAGAAAATGGTAGGTCTTGGGCAGGGCTGCACTGTGACTTCTGTGGGCCCTGGATACTTTTGTCTTTGTGGCTCTTCCTCCATAAAAAATTCAAAAATGACATTTCGTGACTGTTCTTGTATGAAGACAAATATGTTAAAACATTTTGTTCAATTGAAGTTCATTTTTTTTCTTCTGATTTTAAAAGACATTAAAATATTTTCATGGGCCCTGGGTACTCATGGATAAAATGGCCCTGGTGTTAGGTCCTTCATTTGACACCTGACACCAGCTTTACTCTTCTCCAGGAGTCTTGGTTCTGCCATAGACACATACATATGGCTTCTCTATTACTCAGGCCCCCAGGAAGCTGTCTTTTTTTTTTTTTTTTTAATCAGCCTACTCCAGTGATTCTCATTTGGCAGGTCTTCAGCACCTACTTCCTCATTCTGAACCAGGCAATCCTTTAGAAAATCTGGAGTTATAAATAGAGATGAGTAGCAAGTCTCTGGGAATGAAAACAACCTTTAGGGTTCCAAATTGCATTTAAAGATTTTATTTTTATTTATTTGACAGAGACAGAGACAGCGAGAGCAGGAACACAAGCGGGGGAGTGGGAGAGGGAGAAGCAGGCCCCCCGCCGAGCCGGGAGCCCGATGTGGGACCCGATCCCAGGACCCTGGGATCACGACCCGAGCCGAAGGCAGTCGCTTAACCAACTGAGCCACCCAGGCGCCCTCCAAATTGCATTTAAAAGGACTATCAGGCAGATCACTTCATTGGGATTTATGGTCTTTCACAATATGGCTAGTTATCACCTACAGAGACATCCTTACCCTAAGAACATGTATGAGGGTTTTCTAGTCTAGATAGGATTTTGTTTCCAGTATTTCACAGTGTGAAAAGGTTGCATCATTCATAAAATGAAGGAAAGTGTAACTCTATTGTAACCAGGGAAATTCAATGACTATGAAATCTCCCAATACTTATCCATTTTAATGCCATTTAAAAATGGAATTGATCATTCTCACAGCACTCACTCTGACTGGTTTTACTTTAAGGTCCCTGAGTGTGAGGCTTAGCTTAAGTCCTTGCCTATCTGTTAACTCAACATTTATCACTTCTCTTATCATCAGAGGTTTGACTCCTGACTATTTTTGTCACGTCTGTTATTTTTCTTTAGCTATTTCTGATCTTTAATTCAACAAATATTATTTTGTGACTACTGTATGCTAGGTATGATATGGTATATATGAAGATCAGTAAAAAAAGACATTGCTCCCGAGGAGTTAATTTCAAGTAAGGGGGATAACACTTAAAACAGGGCAAACACGTTAAGTGCCACCATAAGATACTTAGTGGGTAAAGGAGGTGTCTGGAAAAATGTCACAAAGGATATAACATTTGAAATGAGTCTTAGCGAGGAAAGATTACTCAGAATTGGGAAGAAGGTGGAAGAGAAACAGCATAGCAAAGACAGAACTAGCAGTGTCGAATATATTTACAAAACAGCAAGAAGTATAATTTGGTTTAAAACATGCAGTACTAGTAATAAGAAGTGAAAAGCAAAAGGAGGGGCTAAATATAAACATCAAAAAGGAATACTAATTATCTGAGACTCATTTATTTTTATTTTTATTTATTTTTTAAATTTTATTTATTTTTTCTGGGACCTCACTTTGTACTTTATCTGTGGTTCCCTATATCCCAGCCCAGTGTTGGTCATATATATAATATCTGGTAATTGATTAACGCTGTCAAAAAAAAAGTATCAACAATGTACAATAATCCCCAGGCACCTGTTCAAATGCACCTAATAATTACAATAAATATACAATGATATAAGGCACTTGGAAAAAAGTCCTCCCAAATTCATTATTAAATAGTTGTAGTTAACAGATAATAGATTAAGGGGGTAATCATTCTAACCCTTTCTATAATATAAATTTGGTAGCTTAAAAAATTCTAATAGGTCCTACTGATCTCATGGCATTTCTTTCAGTGAAGCTCAGAAGTATGTGAAAAGCTACATATAAGTGAGTTTCAATATAAAAGGAATCTCTAGTGGTTTAGCAAACTCAGTCCACTTTTCATCAAGTCTTCCAACACAGGGGCAAATTTAATTTATTAAAGGAAAACTGTAATAGCTTCCCAAGCAAAGGGAGGCAGCTAAAATTAAAGACAAAGTTTTACTGAGAACAAGTTGCAATTGCATAATTAAGCATAACACAGGGAATTAAAGATGGCATTTTCAGTATGAGAAACTGTCCAAATTAAACTGAACTTCAGACTTTTCTTGCAGTAAAAATAGGTTTTTAGAATATTTTTATCTTTAGGTGTGGGCAAAATATTGAAATTAAAATACACCCACAGATTCAAAATGCCAGAACTACACAGAATAGTCGAGCAATATAATTACTTCACATGAAAGATTATAATATATGCAGGTACAATGCAACAGTTGTTCATTTAATGTTTTAAAAGCAAAATTTGGGTTTTTTCTTTTTTTTAGATTTTATTTATTTATTTGACAGAGAAAGAGTGAAAGAGCACAAACAGGGGGAGCAGCAGAGGGAGAGGGAGAAGTAGGCTTCCCACTGAGCAGGGAGCCCGATTCAGGGCTCGATCCCAGGATCCTGAGATCATGACCTGAGCCGAAGGCAGACGCTTAACCAACTGGGCCACCCAGGTGCCCCTAAAAGCTAAATTTGTAACAGAACAATTATTATACTCCTTTCCTCTATTAACTAATTAAAACTAACAAGTCTTTCTTTTTTTTTTTTTAAAGATTTTATTTATCTATTTGAAAGAGACAGCGAGAGAGAGCACAAGCTGGGAGGAGAGGGAGAAGCAGGATCCCTGCTCAGCAGGGAGTCCCATGTGGGGCTCGATCCCAGAACCCTGAGATCATGACCTGAGCCGAAGGCAGCTGCTGAACCGACTGAGCCACCCAGGTGCCCCTAAAACTAACAAGTCTTAATTATCAATATCTTCTTAACACTCATGTAAATTCACTTTTTTTAAATAAGTACCCTGCCTGTGTTTAAATATACTGTGGAATTTGAAAAACTGATATTTGTTTTATCAAATATTAATTGATAATTGATATTGATAATTGATAATTATTAGAAATACTTCTATTATTTATAAATATTCTAAATATTAGAATAACATTCTAATAAATATTCTAAATATTAGAAACGATATTTGTTCTAAGACTAGATTACCATTATGACCCAAAGCTATTGCAAATACTTCTTCAAGAGTGGCCCACAGCCCACATGAATCATATTTCACCAGGGATGCTCGCTTAAAATGCAGATCCTTACTCCAACAATTCTTGGATCTCACCAAGATATAAAATCATTGCCTTTATCATTGTAATCAGTATTCTCACTTCCATCTTTACCCAGATTAAATTCCATGAACAATCCTGTTTTTCACTTTGCAAACACCCCTGTCCCTCCTTTCATTGCTCTACTACTAAAATGCCAACTCAACCATCAGCTTACTCTAAGCCTGATGATCTGACCTCATACTTGAGTGGGAAAATAGATCTGATCAGTTGAATTTTATCTCATCATCCCTCCCCGCATTCTCCATTATCTTCCAGAACAAATCTCCTCAAAGAATACCTTGACTTTCCCCTCATCCATTTTCTCAACCCACTCCATTCAGGTTTTTGTTCCCACCACTTCACTGAAATACTGCTAAGTAAGTTCACCAAGGACTTTATCTCCCCCAAGGCCATTGACCAACTCTCTATTCTCACTTTATCAAAACTTAAATTAGCATTTCATACAGTTGACCACTCCCTCCTTCTGAAATACTTCCTTCTCTAGTTTCTGGGATACCTTACTCCTCTAGTTTTCTTCCTACGTCATCGGCCAGTTCCTTCTCAGTCCGTTTTGTTGGCTTCTTCGATACTACATCTCTCAAGGCTGGAGTGACCAAGCATATCCCTTAACACTTTTTCCCACTCCTTATCCATTCTCTTTCCCAAAGTGATTTTATTCAGTCCCATCACTTTGGATATCACTTAATCTAGATAGATGCTTACTACTCTCAAATTTTGTCTCTAGTTCATAGCTCTCTTTTTTAAATTCTAGTCTCCTTTTATACAACTGCCTTCTTAACATCTCCACTTGGATGTCTAAAAGCCATCTAACACTTAACAAGGTCAAAACAGAACTATTAACATCTAATCTCTCCACTTGCAAAGTCCTCCAATGTCAGTGAATAGTCCACCATCTGCCCACTTGTTCAACCAAAAATCAGCATTTTTTTTCTCACTCTCTGCCCTCTCTTCTCCAATCCAACCCATCTATTTATCTGTTAGCTCTACCTTCAATATATATTTCAAATCTGACCAGGTTAAGCTGAGAGTGAGTCCTTTTCAGGTGTCTGGTGCCAGGTTCTGTGCTGGATCAACTCTACTTCCATGCCTCCTGTCCCTGCCTTCTCCTTGTGAAACCCACATTCGCCAGCCTAGTTCAAAGTCCTCATTTTCTCACTTAAACAACTGCCTTAGCCATCTAACTAGTCTTCCTACCTCAAATCTCTCTCCTAAGCCACTCTATTAGTCACTGCTCAAAAACCTTTGGTAGATCTTCAGTATTCACAAAATAAAACATTAACTCCTTGTTAGGGTATTCAAACTCATGATTTTAACCCAGCTTATCTATTCCAGTCACATCTCTCAGTGCATTCCCTTCAACCACCCTCTCTAATCTTGCAGGGCTACTTAATCATTCCCCAGACATTACATTTATTGACCTACCTCTAAACTTTGGCTTATGCTATTCTTTCACCTAGGAACAATCACAGAGTACAATGCCACTACACTGGCATTAGGAGACTTGGGTAAAAGTTCAAATCCTGCCATGTGTCTGTCCTCTCTGAGTTCTATTCCTCATAGGTAAAACTGGGACAAAGTACCAGGCTCAGGATTAAAGAAGAATTAAGAATGTATTTCAGTTCCTTATGAATTCTAAGGGGTATACAAATATTACCAGATTCTTCTAGGTTACGGCTCTACAATTTTACAACCCCACAATTACTAAGAGAGTATCTATTTCTCCACATACTTACTACCACTGGATATATCAATTAAAAATTTCTGCCAATCTGGTAGATTAAAACAATTTTATTGTCTTTAAAATTAGCACTTCCCTATCAGTAAGAATACACATCTTTCTCAATGTTTATTGGCTATTTTCTTTGAATTCCCTGCTCATACTCTTTGTCCCCTTTTCTATTTCCTCCTGTCTTTCTCATATTATGAATATAAATACTTGCTCTGTTTTGTCCATGGAAAAAATTTTTTTAAATCTGGCACTTATCCTTTTGTTTAAAGTGTCTTTTCTTATAAAGAAGTTTTAAATTTTGATATATCTAAACTTTTTAATCTTTTTGTTTTTAATGGCTTTTAAGTTTGATAACTCATTTAAGGCCTTCCCTACCTCATGGTCATATATACTTGCTTCCAAGAGTTGTAAAGTGTTTCTTATATTTATATTTTTATTACAGTTAGAATTTATTTTTGTGAATGATATTAAAGATTTAATATATCTTTTTTTAAAGATTTTATTTATTTGAGAGAGAGAGAACAAGTGGGAGAGGAGGGAGGAGCAGGGGGGATAGGAGAAGAAGGGGGAAAGAATCTCAAACAGACACCTCACTGAGCATGGAGACAGACATGGGGCTCACACTCACAATCCTGAGATTATGACCTGAGCCGAAGCCAAGAGTCAGACACTTAACTGACTGAGCCACCCAGGAGCCCCAAGATTTAATATATCTTTCTAAATGCATATCCTTTATTGAATAGTCCATTCATTAAATATTGATTTAAAATACCACATTTATACACATTTAAAATAACCACACTTAAATTGGGAGATATGCATGGGTCTATCTCAGAATCTATATTATTGATCTAGCTCTCTTTCCTTATGCCAGAACCATGTTGTTGCATTTTATTGAAAGCTTTTTGGTTTGGGGGCATTACTGAGACAACTGCAAGTTTTCTCCTCTAATAACTAAGAAAATAAATGACAAAGATAGATTTTAAAATGCTGAACCACCCTTGCATTCCTGGGACAAATTCTACATAAATAATACATTGGTAAATTCAATTTGTTAATACTTAATTTATGATTTTTTTTTTTTTTTAGTGTTGTCTCCAGAAGTGAGATGGGTCTACAGTTGTTGTTTTTTCTATATCCCTCTTTGGTTTGGGTTACATTAGCATCATAAAACCAGTTGGATAGGACCCTGTCTTTTTCATGCATGCTAGTTTACATAAGATTTCCTTAATAGTTTCTTAGAACTCACCTGTAAAACCTGGGCTATATCTTTACATTTCTTGTCAATTTATTATCATAATTATTAGCTAATTAAAAGGTTTTACCTTTTCTTGTAACAATGTGAATAAATCATATATTTCTGAAATTACCCATTGAATCTGTTTCATATTTTATTAGTATAAACTTTAATATAGAGAGTTCTTATAACCTTACAAATCTGTGCCTTTAGTTATGCTTTTTTTAATTTCTAATATTGATCAGTATCTTTTTTTTTTCTTTTTCAGACTTGCCTACATTTACCTATTTTATAGGTTTCTTTTGTCATTCAACACTGCTATTGGATTTCTGCTTTTATCCTTATTGATTTGGGTCTTTGTTTTCTTTGATTTTTATCATTCTTAAAAAATATCTTAAACGCAATTGTTTCATTTATTTAAGCAAATAACTTAATTTTTACAAAATGCTTCTATAAAAAAATGAAGTAATACATGCAACTACAAAATAGTAAGCAACAAACCGACCATATCCATTACCCAGAAGGAAAAAGTGTTAACATGAGTTGAATATCATTCCACACATCTCTCTAGGCACAAATAGAGATGAACGGATAACGCCATGTCTTTCAATTTACTGTTTTCCTTCTCAATTCTCTGTCCTTCCTTTTAAACTGTTCTTAACTTCAAAAGGCTCTAAAATTTTCTTTTTTAAAAATGAATGCAGTGCCATCCTGCATGTCTCTGAAGATATTATATTTATTCTAAAGTTCTGTATTGCTTTCTTTATTAACTTTGATTCCTTGAGCCCTTCCCCTTGTACAGTTTGGTACCTTCCTTCAAAACACTAGTTTCCTCTAAATATCTTGTGATTTTGGGTTACAGGCTTATCTCTGTTGAGGCTTTAGAGATATCCTATTAGTCTGTGACTGATGCATGTCATTAGAGCAACATTTTTTTCTTTTTAAGGAAAGGGGCAAAATTTTCCACTGGGTAGTAAACATGGATAACTAGTATTTTGGGGGCTCACTATCCTTTCTGGATATTGACAACACTGGGGCACTGCTTTGGCTTTTTGAACACCCACAAGGCCTGTTTTTGCATCATACGCACCAAGGAAGAATGAAGATGGGGAGAGGTAGATCTGTATGTCTGCTTGTCCAGCAAGCTAGACATAAAGTATCCTTATACTCATATATTTTACAGTATGACATTCCTGTTTGTGGTTCAGATTATGGTTCTCATCTGCATTCCAATCCCATTTTTTAAGAGTTCTTCATAAATTTTGGCCAGTTTTGCTCTTTTTGCTTCCTTTCACAGTTGTGTTCAATTGATACTGTATATTTTTGGAAGGGGAAAGAAGGATTATTTTTAAAACTGTGAAGTAGCAAAGGGAAGCTTCAGCATGTTCTCAGTATACCACCTACCACTGAAGTTTCAAATAGATACGTTTTGGCAGAGATAAATGGACAACAACTGCATGTATTTTTAAAGGAAAACATGTTCTTTTACTATACTCTCCCTTCTACTGAAGTATAGTCTTACAATAGTAAGCACAGGATGTTATTCAGTGGTTTCTAACCCTAAATGCACATTATTAACCTGGGATTGCTGCTCAAACATTAAAGTCTAATTCCAGAAATTCTATTTTAATTGGAATGGAGTGAGAACCACTGGTATAGTAGAAAAACTGTAAGTTTAGGATCAGATCAATTTGAGTTCAAATCACCACTTACTGTGCTCTGTGACTTTAGGCAAGAAATAATGTTTTGAGACTTTGTTTCATCTGCAAATTGGGTTTACAAGATTATAGTGAGGATTAGAGATGATGTAAGAAGAGAGACTAGCACCATGCAAGGCAGATAACAAATGTTTAAAAAAATGTTAGCTCTCCTAAAGTCATTTATAAGTAAGCAGACAAAAATCATGCCACTAAAAAAACAGATCAAGTAAAAGAGGACATCCCTCCATACACTAAAATCTTACAGTGACTAAAATTTAATTCCAAATGTCACAAATCTTCATAGGAGTAGACAATCACTGCCACATATTCCAAACTGAGAGAGATTATGGAATTTATAGTGTTCCTGTCACATTTTATTGTACCCTCTGGGCTCTTTTATCATACTTACTTCAATGCATTTCTTTTCAAAGGACAACTCTCAAGGCTATTACAAGGTTCCTGAGCCATTCTCCAATCCTACATTTCAATATCTGAGAGTAAAAATGCTAATAATATGGCAACCTGGTTATATATTTCTGTTTGTATTAGTTCAAATATTTTGCGAGAAATGGATGAGCACTTTGAAGTTGCAGAAAATGAGCAGAATAACTAGAACGCTGTGTGGGACCCAGGAATTAAAGCAACTTTAGTGTGTCTGATGGATATCCAACCCTAATTACAGCCAGGTGGAGACAGCTCCATTTTCAGGGATGCTCAGGCAATTAGCCAAACACAGCGATACCCATTTGCTGACAAGTAAATGTGCATACCTTTATCATTTATATCATTCAGAAGCACAAGTATGCCCTTGGCATAACCTAACTTCTTGATAAGTAATATTCAACTGAATTCTTTAAAAAGTTTTAACCTGTCTAACAGCTATAATTATTCACGTATCAACAATAAAGAAAAATAATTTTCGGGCGCCTGGGTGGCTCAGTCATTAAGTGGCTGCCTTCGGCTCAGGTCATGATCCCACAGTCCTGGGATCGAGTCCCACATCAGGCTCCCTGCTCAGTGGGAAGCCTGCTTCTCCGTCTCCCACTCCCCCGGCTTGTGTTCCTGCTCTCGCTGTCTCTGTCAAATAAATAAATAAAATCTTAAAAAAAAAAAAAAAAAGAAAGAAAGAAAAATTATTTTCTCCTGGTTCTTTAAAATGTTGAAATGTTCATAAATTTTTAATGTTCATATGAACATTATATAATAGGTCTAAATTTTTCAAACCTTTACTAAAAAGTAGATCCATAGCAGTACTAACAACAAAGGGGTCTAAACATTAAGGGGGCCCAACTCCTGCTGTATTCAGTATAAATTTACATGGTAAACTATAAGACATTGATTTTTAATGTAAAAGACGCCCTCAGAAACAAATGCTATGGCCAAAGGCACATGGAAAAGTGTTCAATGTCATTAGTCATCAGTGAAAAGCAAATTAAAATTCCAATAAAATACCACTACCTACTGATTAAAATGCCTAAAATGATACATTGCAACAATACCAAATGCTGGAAAGGATGTGGAGTAACTGGAACTGGAATACCTTAAAAGTGAGAGTGAAAAACACAATAAGGGACATTTATGCAAAACCTACAGCTATTCCATGGTGGAAGACTGAAAGCTTTTCCCCTGAGATCAAGAACAAGATAGGATTCCCATTTTCACTACTTCTATTCAATACTGTCCTGGAAGTTCTAGCCAGGGAAATTAGGCAAGAAAAAAAAGTGCCAAATTGAAAAGGGGGAAGTAAAATACCTTTACTTACAGATCACATGATCTTATTAATAGAAAATTCTAAAGAACATACACACAAACACCATTGGAGCTAATAAGCAAATTTAGCAAAGTTACAGGATACAAGATCAACACATAAAAAAGTTACATGTTTATACACTAAACATGAACAATCTGAAAATGAAATTAAGAAAACAATTCCATTTATAATAGCATCAAAAAAAACCCTTACAAATAAACCAAGGAAGTGCAAGATTGCATACTAAAAACTACAAAACATTAATGAAAGAAATGAAACCTAAATAAATGAAAAAAATCCCATGTTCATGGATTGAAAACCTTAATATTTTAAAAATGGCAATATTCCCCAAATTGGTCCAGTGATTCAATGCAATCCATATCAGAATCTGGTTGTGCTTTATGTAGAAATTGACTAGCTGACTGTAAAATTCAAATGGAATCTGAAGGGATCCTGAATAACCAAGAAAATGAAAAAGAAAAACAAAGTTGGAAACTCACAATTCTCAAATTCAAAAGTTATTACAAAGCTACCATAATCAAAATAGCATGGTACTGGCACAAGGACAGACAAATGGAATAGAACTGAAAGTCCAGAAATAACTGAGTTTTGACAAGGGTACTAAGACCATTCAATGGAGGAAAGAATAATCTCTTCAACAAGTAGTGCTGGTACAATTAATATTGACATGTAAAAGAATAAAATAGGACTCCCTCCCTCACATCATATACAAAATTAACTCAAAATGGATCAATGACCTAAATGTAAGCACTAAAACTATAAAACTTTTAGAAGAAAACATAGAAGAAAATTTTGATATTTTGGATTTGGCAATGGATGCTTAGATATGACATCAAAAGCATTAGCAACAAAGGAAAATATAGGTATATTAGGCTACTTCAAAATTAAAAACTTTTGTGCATCAAAAGACACTATTAAGTGAAAAGACAACCTACATAATAGGAGAAAATATTTGCAAATCATATATCCAATAAAAACACTTTTATCCAGGATATATAAAGAACTCTCACAACTCAACAATAAAAGACAAGAAACCCAATTTAAAAACATGCAAAGGAATTGGATATATTTCTCAAAAAAAGATTAAAAAAATGGCTGACAAGCAAACACAAAGGTGCTCAACATCATTAATCACAAGTAAAATGGAAATTAAATCCACAATGAAATAAATCTTCAATCTACTAGGATGGCTATAATCATCAAAATGAAAAATAACAAGGATTTATAAGGATGTAGATATCATACATTGCTGGTAAGAATGTAACATGGTGTAGCCACTGTGGAAAACACCGGCAGTTCCTCAAAATGTTAAACATGGAATTACCACACAACCCAGCAATTCTACTGCTCCGTGTACACCCAAAAGAACTGAAAAGAGGGACTCAAACAGACACTTATGTAAACATTCATAGCAGCATTATTCACAAGAGCCAAAAGGCAGAGACAACCCAAGCATCACTGACAGATGAATGGATAAACAAAATGTACTATATACATACGATGGGATATCATTCAGCTGTAAAAATGAAGTATCAATACATGCTACAACATGGGTGAAACTGAAAAACATTATTCTAATAAAGGAAGCCACACACAATCGGTAACATAGTGTATGATTCTATTCATGTGAAATATCGAGAATAGGTAAAACCATACAAATAGAAAGGAGATTAGGAGTTGACAGGAGCTGGGGGAAAGATGGAGAATAAATGCTTAATGGATAAGAGGTTTTGTTCTGGGATGATGAAAATGTTTTGGAACTTGATAGAGGTGGAGATTGCACAACATTATGAATGCACTAAATGCCATTAAGTTGTGACTTTAAAATGTTTAATTTTTTAACAAGATCTTATTTATTTATTTGACAGAGAGGGAGACACAGCAAAAGAGGGAACACAAGCAGGGGGAGTGGGAGAGGGAGAAGCAGGCTTCCTGCTGTGCAGGGAGCCCACTGTGGGGCTCAATCCCAGGACCCTGGGATCATGACCTGAGCCGAAGGCAGATGCATAACAACTGAGCCACCCAGGTGCCACTAAAATGATTAATTTTGTTATGGCAATTTTTTACCTCAATAAAAATAAATAAATGGGTAAGGAAAACTTCTGGTGCCTCTTGTAAGGAAAATTATTAAACCTACCCTGGGCCCTGTCCAAAGAGGAAACACATAGTAAAAAAAAAAAAAAAAAAAAGATTAAGAAATTATAAGAAGCAAATGAATACAGTTGTGTTACAAAAAATTACCTTTTATTTCACTTAGGAAAATACAAGAAAAAATATTCTGAGGAATAAACAACCAGTAATCATATAAATATTGTTATGTATAATTTTCCATAGAATTACTCTTATAGAACTTTTGGTTGGCTATATGAATTTTTCTTGGCTCCAAAATTCCACTATAGTAATAGTAAAGGAATAAAGAACAAGAGAGGAGACAGTATCAGACGACAGATGTTAATGAACTTTTCGAAGTTTGAAAGCAGATAAATGGGTTCAAATCTTTGCTCAAATGTTCCCTTGTCAATTAGTCCTATTCTTACTAACCTATTTAAAATTTTAACCCCAACTCTACCACTTCCAATCCCACTATCATACTATATTTTTGCCCATAGGAGATTATCACCTACTAATGTGTAATGCAACTTACTTATTAGCTTTATTGTTGATGTTTGTTTCCCCCTCCTAGAATAAGTTCTCCATAAAGCAGGAATTTTTGTCTGTTTTGTTCATTAATGAATCCTCAGTGCCTAGAACTGTGCTTAGCACACTGTAAGTACTAAACAAACATTCATTCAGAGAATGAAGTAAATTAGCAGATCAGAAAAAACTGAAGCTAAGTGCCTGAGAAGGGAGGGAAATGAGGGAGAAGCGAGTAAGAATCATGTCAAGTCTTAGGTAACAGAATCTGCAGATAAGGGCATGCTGTAGATATGTAAACAGGACATTGGTACAATGTATTAATAATAAAGACTCATAATATTCAAACTGTCCAGGATATTCAAAATTACTTGACAAGTGAAGAACCCCATGGAAAAAGACAATCAACAGATGCCAATGTCAAGATGACAAAGATGGTGGAAATATCTGACAAAGATATTAAAGTCACTATTAAAAAAAATACTTGAACATGTAAGGGTAAAAACTCTTGAACAAAAGGAAAGCTAGAAAGTTGCAGCAAAGAAATGGAAGGTATAAAGAATAACCAACTGGAAATTTTGGAATTAAAAAATACATTTTATTTATTTTGAGATTTTATTTTAACTCCAGTATAGTTAACATAAAGTGTTATATTACTTTCAGATGTACAATATAGTGATTCAACAATTCCATACAATACCAGTGCTCATCACCACAAGTGCACTCCTTAATCTCCATCATCTATATTACCAATCCCCCCACCCACCTCCCCTCTGGTAACCATCAGTTTGTTCTCTATAGTTAAAGAGTCTGTTTCTTGGATTCCCTCTTTCTCTCCTTTACTCCTTTGTTTCTTGAATTCTATATTGGAGTTAAAGCGTATGTTATTTGTCTTTCTCTCACTGACTTATTTCACTTAGCATTATATTCTCTAGCTCCATTCATGTTGTTGCAAATGGAAAGATTTTGTTTGTTATTATGGCTGAATAATATTCCACTGTGTGTGTGTGTGTGCGTGTGTATCTTCTTTATCCATTCAGCAGTCAATGGACACTTGGGCTGCTTCCATAATTTGGCTATTGTAGATAATGCTGCTTTAAACATACATGTGCATGTATCCCTTTGGATTAGTAATTTTGCTTTTTTTTTTGGGCAAATGAGCAGTAGCATGATTACTGGATCATAGGGTAGCTCTTTTTTTAACTTTTTTTTTTTTTTAAGATTTTTTATTTATTTGCGAGAGAGACAAAGAGAGACAGAGAGCATGAGAGGGAGGAGGGTCAGAGGGAGAAGCAGACTCCCTGATGAGCAGGGAGCCTGATGTGGGACTCGATCCCGGGACTCCAGGATCATGACCTGAGCCGAAGGCAGTCGCTTAACCAACTGAGCCACCCAGGCACCCTAACTTTTTTTTTTTTTAAAGATTTTATTTATTTATTTGACAGAGAGAAACACAGCGAGAGAGGGAACACAAGCAGGGGGAGTGGGAGAGGGAGAAGCAGGCTCCCCGCCGAGCAGAGAGCCCGACGCGGGGCTCGATCCCAGGACCCTGGGATCATGACCTGAGCCGAAGGCAGACGCTTAATGACTGAGCCACCCAGGCGCCCCTTTTTTTAACTTTTTGAGGAACCTCCATACTGTTTTCCCCCATGGCTGCACCAGTTTGCATTCCCCCAAGAGTGAACCAGGGTTCTTTTTTTCTCCACACCCTTGCCAACACTTGTTGTTTCTTGTGGTTTTATTTTAGCCTTTCTGACATGTGTGATGTGATAGCTCAATGTAGATTTGATTTGCATTTCCCTGACGATGAGTGATGTTGAGCATCTGGATGTGTATTTCCATGTGTCTATTTTGGATGTCTTTTTTGGAGAAATGTCTGTTCATTTCTTCTGGAAATTTTTTAATTGGGTTATTTGGTTTTGGGGTATTGACTTAAGTTCTTCATATATTTTGGATGCTAACTCTTTATCAGATATGTCATTTGTAAATATCTTCTCCCATTCAATAGGCTGCTTTTCAGTTTTGTTGATTGTTTCCTTCACTGTGCAGAAGTTTTTTTATTTTGATGTGGTCCCAATAGTTTATTTTTATTTTTATTTCCCTTGCTTCAGGAGATGTATCTAGAAAAATTTTGCTATGGCCAATGTCACAGAAATTACAGCCTGTGCTCTCTTCTAGGATTTTTATGGTTTCAGGTATCACATTTAAGTTTTTAATCCATTTTTAATTTATTTTTGTGTATGGTTAAAGAAAGTGGTCCAGTTTCATTCTTTCGCATGTAGCTGACCACATTCCCACCACCATTTGTTGAAGAGACTGTCTTTTTCCCATTGGATATTCTTTCCTGCTTTGTCAAAGATTAGTTGAAAATATAATTGTGGGTTTCTTTCTGGGCTTTCTATTCTGTTCCATTGGTCTATGTTTCTATTTTTGTGACAGTATTATACTGTTTTGATTACTACAGCTTTGCAACATAATTTGAAGTTTGGAATTATGATACTTCCAGGTCTGCTTTTCTTTTTCTTTCTTTTTTTTTTTTAAGATTTTATTTATTTATTTGACAGAGAGAGACACAGCCAGAGAGGGAACACAAGCAGGGGGAGGGGAGAGGGAGAAGCAGGCTTCCCGCCGAGCGGGGAGCCCAATGCGGGGCTCGAGCCCAGGACCCTGGGATCATGACCTGAGCCGAAGGCAGATGCTTAACGACTGAGCCACCCAGGTGCCCCTGCTTTTATTTTTCAAAATTGCTTTGGCAACTTGGGGTCTATTGTAGTTCCATTAAATTTTAGGATATTTTGTTGTAGTTCTGTGAAAAATGCTGTTGTTATTTTGACAGGGATTCCATTAAATGTGTAGATTGCTTTGGGTAGTATAGACATCGTAACAATATTTGTTCTAATCCATGAGCATGGAATGTCTTTCCATTTCTTTGTATTGTCTTCAATTTCCTTTATCACTGTTTTATACTTTTCAGAGTACAGGTCATTTACCTCTTTGGTTAGGGTAGGTATTATATTACTTTTGGTGAAATTGTAATAGGATTGTTTTCTTGATTTCTCTTTCAGTTGCTTCATTATTAGTGTGTAGAAATGCAACAGATTTCTGTACATTGATTTTGTACCCTGCAAATATACTGAATTCATGTATCAGTTCTAACAGTTTTTTGGTGGTGCCTTTAGTGTTTTCTATATACAGATTCATGTCATCTACAAAGAGTGAAAGTTTTACTTCTTCCTTACCAATTCAGATGCCTTTAATTTCTCTTGGTTGTCTAACTGCTGTGGCTAGGACTTCCAGTACAATGTTGAATAGAAGTGGTGAGAGTGGACAATCATTGTCTTGTTCCTGCCCTTAGTAAGAAAACTCTCAGTTTTTCCCCACTGAGGATATTAGCTGTGAGTTTATCATATATGGCCTTTATTATATTGAGGTATACTCCTAAACCTACTTTGTTAAAGGTTTTTATCATGAATGGATGCTGTGCTTTGTCAATTTCTTTTTCTGCATCTATTAAATACAGAAATGATCATATAGTTCTTATCCTTTTTCTTATTGATGTGTTGAGCAATCAATTCAATCATGTTGAATTGGGAATATTAAACTACCCTTGCATCCCGGGAATAAATCCCACTTGATTGTGGTGAATGCTTTTTAATGTATTGTTAGATTCTGTTTGCTGGTATTCTGTTGAGGATTTTTACATTTATGTTCATCAGAGATATTAGCCTGAAGTTCTCTTTTTTTATGGTATCTTTACCTGGTTTTGGTTTCAGGGTGATACTTGCCTCATAGAATGAATTTTCTTCTTCTATTTTTTTTTGAAATAGTTTGAGTAGAATAAGTATTAACTCTTCTTTAAATGATTGGTTAAAAAAATTTTTTGGTAGAATTTCCCTGTGAAGCAGTCTGGTCCTGGACTTTTGTTTGTTGGGAGTTTTTGGATTACTGATTCAACCTCCTTGCTGGTAATCAGTCTGTTCAAATTTTCTATTTCTTCCTGTTTCAGTTATGGTAGGTTATACATTTCCAGGAATTTATCCATTTCTTCTAGGTTGTCTAATTTGTTGGCATATAGTTTTTCACAATATTACAATTGTTTGTATGTCTGTGGTGTTGGTTGTTATATTTCCTCTTTCATTGGTGATTTTGAGTCCTTTCTCTCTCTCTCTCTCTCTCTCTCTTTTTTTTTTGAGTCTAGATAGAGGCTTATAATTTGGTTAATCTTTTCAAAGAAATAGATCCTGGTTTCACTGATCTGTTCTATTATTTTTTTAGTTTCTGGTTTCATTGATCTGTGCTACTGTTTTTGTTTGTTTGTTTCTATATCACTTATTTCTGCTCAAATCTTTTTTTTAAAGTAATTTCTGTCCCCAACATGGGTCTCAAACTCTAATCTTTATCACTTCCTTCCTTTATTTGTTCTTTTTCTAGCTTCCTTAAGGTGTATGGGTTAGATTGTTCATTTGAGATTTTTCTTGCTTCTTGAGGTAGGCCTGTATTTTATAAACTTCCCTTGGAACCAGTCTTCCTGCATCCCAAAGATTTTGCACCATTGTGTTTTCATTTTCATTTCTCTCCAGGTAATTTTTGATTTCTTCTTTGATTTCTTAGTTGACCCATTCATTGTTTAGTAGTATGTTATTTAACCTCCATGTATTTTTGTGGTCTTGCCATATTCCTTCTTGAGGTTGATTTCTAATTTCATAGCATCGTGGTCAAAAAAGATGCATGGTATATGACTTCGATCTTTTTGAATTTGTTGAGGCCTACTTTGTGGTCTAATATGTGATCTATTCCAGAGACTGTTCCATGTGCACTTGAAAATAATGTGTTTTCTACTGTTTTCAGATGAAATGTTCTCAATGTATCTGTTAAATCCCTCTAGTCCAGTATGTCATTCAAAGCCACTGTTTCCATCTTGATTTTGTTTAGGTGATCTATTAATGTAAGTGGGTATTAAAATCCCCTATTATTATTGTATTATTATCGATTTCTTTATGTTTGTTATTAACTATGTATTTGGGTGCTCTCATGTTTCTTTATGTTTGCTATTAACTATTTTATGTATTTGGGTGCTCTCATGTTGGATGCATAAATATTTACAATTGTTATATTTTCCTTTTTGATTGTCCCCTTTATTTCATACAGTGTCCTTCTTTGTCTCTTTACAGACTTTGTCTTAAAGTCTATTTGGCACGATATAAGCATTGCTACTCTGCTTTCTTTTTACATCCATTTGCATGATAACTGTTTCTCCATCCCCTCACTTTCAATCTGTAGGTGTATTTAGGTCTGACATGAGTCTCTTGTAGGCAGCATATATATGGATTTTATTTTTCTATCTCACCTTGATTGGAGCATTTGGTTCATTTACATTTGAATTATTAATCAATATGTATTTATTACCACTTTGTTACTTGTTTTGGGGTTGATTTTGTAGTTGTGTAGTTTTGTAGTGACCCCGAATCCTTTCTTCTAATTCTCTCTTTCACTATTTGCTCATTTTGTTTAGTGATATACTTGGGCTTTCTTACTCTTTGTTTTGCATATCCATGTTTTTTTTGATCTGTGGTTACCATTTGGTGTATATTAACATCTTCTGCATATAGCAGTATATATTAAGCTGATGTTTGCTTAATTTTGAACTCATTCTTTACTCCTCTCCCCTCCATGTCTCAATATTTGGTATCACCCTTTACTTCCTTTTATTTTGCATTTCTCTTGACTGATTTTTACAGATGTACTTTAATTTTTTTTCTTCTGTGCTTACTATTTTTCTTACTCTTACCTATGGTTTCTGTTGAAAAATACATTTTAAATGAAGAAATTCACTGGGAGAGCTGAATAGCAGATGATAAAAGGAAAGAGTCAGTTAACTTGAGGACTCTTTAATACAAATTACACAGTCCACTCTGAACAATAAAGAGAAATAAATTTTTAAAAAATCAAGAGAGCGGGAGGAGCAAGATGGTGGAGGAGTGGGAGACCTAAATTTCGTCTGGTCCCAGGAATTCAGCTAGATAGTTACCAAACCATTCTGAACACCTACGAACTCAAAAGGAGATCAAAGAAGAGAAGAGCAGCAACTCTCTGAACATAAAAGCGACTACTTTCTGGAAGGTAGGACATGCGGAGAAGTGAATCTAAGGCGATATTTGGGAACACAGACCGCGGTGGGGAAGGGAGCCTCTGTCAGCCGCTACTGGCAAGTGATAGAGCAGCGGAGCACAGGATCGGAACTTTTAGAAGTTGGCTCCGCTGAGGGACGTCGCTCCAGTGGCTAAGCGGGGGGTGGAAACCTCACTGGGACAGTGTGGTCTCAAGACTTTCGGGGTCACAGAAAGATCAGGGGTGCCTGAATAAGGCAGAGCTCCCAGGTATCGGAGTGGGGAAGCCAGCTGCAGAGACGGAGCCGAAGAGCGGGCTCTCAGCTCGGGGTTGCCATAAACTATGATCCGCGGCACAGTTGGGCCACTGCTCCTACAGCAGGGAACCAACAAGCAGCAGATCCAGGGAGACTCCCCTTCCTCTGCCGGGAGGAGTGGCGCAGGAGCGCACCGCAGGGATCTGCTGGATTTGGAGACTCCACACCGAGTCGGGTGCCACAGATAGAAATGCTCAGTCACAGGCTGGGTGAGCATGGAGTGCGGCCGGAGACCGAGGAGACGGGAGTGACTGACTGCTTTTCTCTGGGGGCTCGCTGAGGAGTGGGGCCCCGAGTTCTCGGCTCCTCCGGGGCAGAGATTGGGAGGCCGCCATTTAAATCTCGTCCTCCAAAGCTGTACTGAAAGCTCGCAAGGAACAAAAGCTATGGAGAGCAAACCCGAGCAGATTATGTAGGCCGACGGGCAAAGGCAGGGCAATTCTGCCTCTGGCAAAGACTTTTGGGAACCACAGCAACAGGCCCCTCCCCCAGAAGATCAGCAAGAACAGCCAGCCAGGACCAAGTTTACCGATCAATGAGAATGGCAGAACTCCAGCACTAGGGGAACACTGCACATAGAATTCATGGCTTTTTTCCCATGATTCTTTAGTCTTTCAAAGTTAATTTTTTTTTAAACTTTTTCTTTTTTTGAATTTTTCTTTTCCCTTTTTCAAGCAACATCTTATCAATCCCTTTTTTTAAAAAAATCTTTTTTATTTTTCATTTTTAGAGTCATTCTATCCCTTCATAGTAGTTACCCTTATTTTTGGTATATATATATATAGTTCTCTCTTTAAAATTTTGGGATACAGTTTCTTCTAACAGACCAAAAACCCTAAATCTCTAGTGTATGGCTTTGTTTTAGTCTACTGCCTGATCACATTCTCTCCTTTTTTTTTTTTTAAATCCTCTTCTTTTTTCAACCAACTTCTTATCAATTCTTTTTATAAAATCTTTTATACTTTTCATCTTTACACTCATATTCCATCCCTTCATCGTATTAACCCTTATTTTTGTACATATATAAGTTTTTCTTTCTTTAAAATTATGGGAGGCATTTTCTCTTAACAGACCAAAATACGCCCAAAATCTAGTGTGTGGCACTGATCTATACACCAGCCTGATCATATTTGATCATATTCTGTTTGTTTGTTTGTTTTTATCTTTTTCTTTTTCTTTTTTTTTCCCCTTTATCTTTTTTCTTTCTTTCCCCCTGGCTTCAGGTCTTTTCTGATTTCTTTAGAATATAGTTTCTGGGGACGTTGTTACCCTGTTAGCATTTTGTTCTCTCATTAATCTATTCTCCTCTGGACAAAATGACAAGATGGAAAAAATCACCTCAACAAAAAGAACAAGAGGTAGTACCGACTGCCAGGGACCTACTCAATACGGACATTAGTACGCTGTCAGATCTAGAGTTCATCACTTTAAAGAATCATCACTTTAAATATATTAGCTGGGCTTGAAAAAAGCATGGAAGTTATTAGAGAAACCCTTTCTGGAGAAATAAAAGAACTAAAATCTAACCAAGTCAAAATCAAAAAGGCTATTAATGAGGTGCAATAAAAAATGGAGGCTCTAACTGCTAGGATAAATGAGGCAGAAGAGCGAATTAGTGATATAGAAGACCAAATGATGGAAAATAAAGAAGCTGAGAAAAAGAGAGATAAACAAATACTGGATCATGAGGGCAGAATTCGAGAGATAAGTGGTGCCATAAGATGAAACAATATTAGAATAATTGGGATCCCAGAAGAAGAAGAAAGAGAGAGAGGGGCAGAATGTATATTGGAGCAAATTATAGCAGAGAACTTCCCTAATTTGGGGAAGGAAACAGGCATCAAAATCCAGGAGGCACAGAGAACCCCCCTAAAAAAACAATAAAAATAGGTCAATACCCCGACATCTAATAGTAAACTTACGAGTCTCAGAGACAAAGAGAAAATCCTGAAAGCAGCTCGGGAGAAGAGATATGTAACCTACAATGGTAGAAACATTAGACTGGCAACAGACCTATCCACAGAGACCTGGCAGGCCAGAAAGGACTGGCAGGATATATTCAGAGCACTAAATGAGAAAAATATGCAGCCAAGAATACTATATCCAGCTAGGCTCTCACTGAAAATAGAAGGAGAGATAAAAAGCTTCCAGGACAAGCAAAAACTAAAGGAATTTGCAAACACGAAACCAGCCCTACAAGAAATACTGAAAGGGGTCCTCTAAGCAAAGAGAGAGCCTAAAAGCAACATAGACCAGAAAGGAACACAAACAATATACAGCAATAGTCACCTTACAGGCAATATAATGGCACTAAATTCCTATCTTTCAATAGTTACCCTGAATGTAAATGGGCTAAATGCCCCAATCAAAAGACACAGGCTATCAGACTGGATTAAAAAACAAGACCGATCAATATGCTATCTGCAAGAGACTCATTTTAGACCCAAAGATACCCCCAGATTGAAAGTGAGGGGGTGGAAAACCATTTACCATGCTAATGGACATCAAAAGAAAGCTGGGGTGGCAATCCTTTTATCAGACAAATTAGATTTTAAACCAAAGACTGTAATAAGAGATGAGGAAGGATACTATACCCTACTTAAAAGGTCCATCCAACATGAAGATCTAACAATTGTAAATATCTATGCCCCTAACATGGGAGCAGTCAATTACATAAGGCAACTAATAACAAAAGCAAAGAAACACATTGACAACAATACAATAATAGTGGGGGACTTTAACACCCCCCTCACTGAAATGGACAGATCAAATAAGCAAAAGATCAACAAGGAAATAAAGACTTTAAATGACACACTGGACCAAATGGACTTCACAGACATATTCAGAACATTCCATCCCAAAGCAACGGAATACACATTCTTCTCTAGCGCCCATGGAACATTCTCCAGAATAGATCACATCCTAGGTCACAAATCAGGTCGCAACTGGTACCAAAAGATTGGGATCATTCCCTGCCTATTTTCAGACCACAGTGCTTTGAAAGTAGAACTCAATCACAAGAGGAAAGTCGGAAAGAACTCAAATACATGGAGGCTAAACAGCATACTACTAAAGAATGAATGGGTCACCTAGGAAATAAAAGAAGAACTTTAAAAATTCATGTAAACCAATGAAAATGAAAACACAACTGTTCAAAATCTTTGGGATGCAGCAAAGGCAGTCCTAAGAGGAAAGTATATAGCAATACAAGCCTTTCTCAAGAAACAAGAAAGGTCTCAAATACACAACCTAACCCTACACCTAAAGGACAGCAAATAAAGGCAAAATCCAGCAGGAGAAGAGAAATAATAAAGACCAGAGCAGAAAACAATGAAAGAGAAACCAAAAGAACAGTAGAACAGATCAATGAAACTAGGAGCTGGTTCTTTGAAAGAATTAACAAGATTGATAAACCCCTGGCCAGACTTATCAAAAAGAAAAGAGAAATGATCCAAATAAATAAAATCATGAATGAAAGAGGAGAGATTACAACCAACACCAAAGAAAAACAAACAATTATAAGAACATACTATAAGCAGCTATATGCCAGCAAATTAGATAATCTGGAAGAAATGGATGCATTCGTAGAGATGTATCAACTACCAAAACAGAACCAGGAAGAAATACAAAACCTGAACAGACCTATAACCACTAAGGAAATTGAAGCAGTCATCAAAAAACTCCCAACAAACAAAAGCCCAGGGGGGGCCTGGGTGGCTCAGTCGTTAAGCGGCTGCCTTCGGCTCAGGTCATGATCCCAGGGTCCCGGCATCGAGTCCCACATCAGGCTCCCTGCTCTGCGGGAAGCCTGCTTCTCCCTCTCCACTCCCCCTGCTTGTGTTCCTGCTCTCGCTATCGCTCTCTCTCTGTCAAATAAATAAATAAAATCTTAAAAAAAAAAAAACAACAAAAGCCAGGGCCAGATGGCTTCCCAGGGGAATTCTACCAAACATTTAAAGAAGAATTAACACCTATTCTTCTGAAACTGTTCCAAAAAATAGAAATGGAAGGAAAACTTCCAAATCGTTTTATGAGGCCATCATTACTTGATCCCAAAACCAGACAAAGACCCCATCAAAAAGGAGAATTACAGACCAATATCCTTGATGAACATGGATGCAAAAATTCTCACCAAAATACTAGCCAATAGGATCGAACAGTGCATTAAAAGGATTATTTACCACAACCAAGTGGGATTTATCCCTGGGCTGCAAGGTTGATTCAACATCTGCAAATCAATCAGTTTGATTCAATACATTAATAAAAGAAAGAACAAGAACCGTAGGCTCCTCTCAATAGATGCAGAGAAAGCATTTGACTAAATACAGCATCCTTTCTTGATCAAAACTCTTCAGAGTATAGAGATAGAGGGTACATACCTCAATATCATAAAAGCCATCCATGAAAAACCCACAGTGAATATCATTCTCAATGGGGAAAACAGAGCTTCCCCCTAAGGTCAGGAACACGGCAGGGATGTCCACTATCACCACTGCTATTCAACATAGTATTAGAGATCCTAGTCATAGCAATCAGACAACAAAAAGAAATAAAAGGCATCCAATTCGGCAAAGAAGAAGTCAAACTCTCACTGTTTGCAGATGATATGATACTTTATGTGGAAAACCCCAAAGACTCCACCCCAAAACTGCTAGAACTCATACAGGAATTCAGTCAAGTGACAGGATATAATATCAATGCACAGAAATCAGTGGCATTCCTATACACCAACAACAAGACAGAAGAGAAATTAAGAGTCGATCCCATTTACAATTGCACCCAAAACCATAAGATACCTAGGAATAAATCTAACCAAAGAGGCAAAGAATCTGTACTCAGAAAACTGTAAAATACTCATGAAAGAAATTGAGGAAAACACAAAGAAACGGAAAAACATTCCATGCTCACGGATTGGAAGAACAAATATTGTGAAGATGTCAATGCTACCTAGGAGCAATCTACACATTCAATGCAATCCCTATCAGAATACCATCCACTTTTTTCAAAGAAATGGAACAAATAATCCTAAAATTTGTATGGAACCAGAAAAGACCCTGAATAGCCAGAGGAATGTTGAAAAAGGAAAGCAAAGCTGGTGGTATCACAATTTCAGACTTCAAGCTCTATTACAAAGCTGTCATCATCAAGACAGTATGGTACTGGCACAAAAACAGACACATAGATCAATGGAACAGAATAGAGAGCCCAGAAATGGACCCTCAACTCTATGGTCAACTAATCTTCAACAAAGCAGGAAAGAATGTCCAATGGAAAAAAGACAGTCTCTTCAACAAATGGTGTTGGGAAAATTGGATAGCCACATGCAGAAGAATGAAACTGGACCATTTCCTTACACCACACACAAAAATAGACTCCAAATGGTTGAAAGACCTAAATGGGAGACAGGAGTCCATCAACATCCTAAAGGAGAACACAGGCAGCAACCTCTTCGACCTCAGCTGCAGCAGCTTCCTCCTAGAAACATCGCCAAAGGCAAGGGAAGCAAGGGCAAAAATGAACTACTGGGACTTCATCAAGATAAAAAGCTTTTGCACAGCAAAGGAACAGTCAACAAAACCAAAAGACAACTGACAGAATGGGAGAAGATATTTGCAAATGACATATCAGATAAAGGGCTAGTACCCAAAATCGATAAAGAACTTATTAAACTCAACACCCAAAGAACAAACGATCCAATCAAGAAATGAGCAGAAGACATGAACACACATTTTTCTAAATAAGACATCCGAATGGCCAACAGACATGAAAAAGTGCTCAACATCGCTCGGCATCAGGGAAATCCAAATCAAATCCTCAATGAGATACCACCTCACATCAGTCAGAATGGCTAAAATTAACAAGTCAGGAAACGACAGATGTTGGCGGGGATGCGGAGAAAGGGGAACCCTCCTACACTGTTGGTGGGAATGCAAGCTGGTGCAGCCACTCTGGAAAATAGTATGGAGGTTCCTCAAAAAGTTGAAAATACAACTACCCTACGACCCAGCAATTGCACTACTGGGTATCAGCAATTGCACTACTAGGTATTTATCCTAAGGATACAAATGTAGGGACCCGAAGGGGTATGTGCACCCCGATGTTTATACCACAATAGTCAAACTGTGGAAAGAGCCAAAATGTCCATTGACAGATGAATGGATAAAGAAGATATGGTGTGTGTATATATATGTATACACACACACACACACACACACACAATGGAATATTATGCAGCCTTCAAAAGGAATGAAATCTTCCCATTTGCAACGATGTGGATGGAACTGGAGGATATAATGCGGAGCGAAATAAGTCAATCAGAGAAAGACATGTATCATATGACCTCACTGATATGAGGAATTCTTAATCTCAGGAAACAAACTGAGGGTTGCTAGAATGGTGGTGGGGAGGGATGGGTGGCTGGGTGATGGACATTGGGGAGGGTATGTGCTATGGTGAGCACTGTGAATTGTGTAAGACTGTTGAATCACAGACCTGAACCTCTGAAACAAATAACACATTATATGTTAAAAAAAAAAAAAAAGAAGATAGCAGGAAGGGAAACACGAAGGGTGGTGGGAATCAGAGGGGGAGACAAACCATGAGAGATTGTGCACTCTGAGAAACAAACTGTGGGTTCTAGAGGGGAGAGGGGTGGGGGTATGGGTTAACCTGGTGATGGGTATTAAAGAGGGCACGTACTGCATGGAGCACTGGGTGTTATATGCAAACAATGAATCATGGAACAGTATATCAAAAACTAATTATGGTATGGTAATTAACACAACATAATAAAAAAAAAATCAAGAGAGCCTCAGGGACTTGTGGAAAAATAACCAAAGGTCGATCATCTATGTTACTGGTATCCCAAAAGGAAAAGAAAAAGATTATGGGGCTATAAAAACATTGGAAGAAATAATGTCTAAAAAATTTCCAATTTTGGCAAAAGACATAAACCCACAGATTAAAAAAGCTCACTGAACTCAACAAAAGATAAGTCTAAAGAAATCCACACCAGGACATCCTAATCAAACTGATGAAAACAAAAAACAAACATACCTTGAAGCCAGCCAAAGAAAAACAACACTTTTAGGGAACTAATTTGAATGAGTATGAATTTCTCATCAGAAACCATGAGTCCAGTATAAAATGGCACAATATTTTTAAAGTGCTGAAAGAAAAGAACTGTCAACCAAGAATTCTATATTCAACAGAAATGTTCCTCAGGTATGAAGGTCAAATAAAGACACTTTAGATGAAGGAGACCAAGAGAAAAGGTTATCAGCAGATATGCTACAAAAGAATTGTTTTTTCTATTTTTCAGACAAAGAGAAATGTTATCAGATGGAATTTGGAAGTTTAAAAATAATGAGAAAGAGAAATGGTAAATATCTGGATAACTATAACAGAATATTCTCCTTTTGAATTCTTTAAAATATGTTTGACAGGTAAAAGCAAAAATTATAATATTGTCTGATGGAGTTTTCAATGCAAAAAGTGTAATATATAAGGCAACTATAGTGTAAAGTGGGGAGGTGGGGGGATAAAGCCACCTGTGGTGATATGGTTTCTACATTTTATTTGAAGTGGTAAAATACTGATTCTGAGTAGACAATAAACAGTTTAATATGTACCTGGTAATCCCTAGAGAATACTAAAATTTTTTTTTTTTTTTACAAAGATATATAGTAGAGGTGCCTGGGTGGCTCAGTTGGTTAAGCATCTGCCTTCAGCTCAGGTCATGATCCTAGGGTCCTATGATCAAGCCCCGTGTTGGGCTCTCTGCTCAGCGGGGAGCCTGTTTCTCTCTCTCTCCCTCTGCCTGCTGCTCTGCCTGCTCGTGTTCTCTCTGTCTCTATCAAATGAGAAATAAAATCTTAATAAAACCAAATATAGTAAAAAACAGAATAGGTAAATTAAATGGAAAGCCAAAAGATGTTCAAATAAGGCAGGAAAGGGAAAACAGGATGTAAAACAGTGGGGAAAAAAAAAAAAAACAGAAAAAAAATGGTAGACCTAAATTCAAAAATGTCAATTATGTTAGATGCAAATTTTATGCATACTATAAAATAGTATAAACACACCATTTAAAAGAGAGTATGAGAATGGATTTTAAAAAATCATGACCTAATTATTTGGTATCTACAAGAAACTCATTTCAAATATAATGATATAGGTAGGTTAAAAGTAAAAAGAAGGAAAAATGTAAAATGAAAGCACTAATCAAAATAAAGCTGGAGTGGCTATATTATCAAAGTAGAATTCAAAGTAAAGAAAATTGACAAGGATAAAGAGAAACCTTACATAATGATAAAAATGTCAATTCACCAAAAAGTCGTAATGACTCTTAAATGTGTATGAATTGAACAAGAGTGATTCAAAATATAAGAAGCAAAAACTGACAAAACTGAAAGGAGAAATAGATAAACCTACGATTACAGCTGTAAACTTCAACACTCTCTCAGCAAACAGTGGACAAAAAAATCAGTAAGGATATGGAAGAGCTGAACAATACCATCAACCGACTGAAACTAATTGACATTTATAGAATGCTTTATCCAACAAAAGCAGAATATACATTCTTTGCAAGTGTACATGAAACATTTACCAAGATACACCATAACCTAGGTCATTAAAGAAACTTCAAGATATTTAAAAGAGCAGAAATCATAAAGAATGTTCTCTGACCATAAAAAGTAGGAAATAACAGAAAGATAACAGGAAATCCTCCGAACACTTGGAAATTGTCTAAACAAATAATCCTTGATTCAAAGAGGAAGATTAAAGGGAAATTAGAAAATATTTTGAACTGAACAAAAATAAATTACAAAATTTCTAAATTTGTGGGATGCAGTTAAAGCAGTGCTAACAGGGAAAGTTATGGTATTAAATGGTTATATCACAAAAGGAATGTCTCAAACTAATAATTTCATAATCTAAGATTCTACCATAAAAAATTTGAATACGACAGATGCACCTGTGTGGCTCAGACAGATAAGCATCCAAGTCCTGATTTTGGCTCAGGTCATGATCTCAGGATCCTGGGATCAAGCCCATATAGGGCTCTGTGCTCAGCAGGGAGTCTGCTTGAGGATTCTCTCTCCCTCTGCCCCTCCCCCGCTTGCTTATTTTCTCTCTCTCTCTCAAATAAATAAATAAATCTTGAAAAATTTAGGGACACCTGGATGGCTCAGTCAGTTTAGCGTATGCCTTCGGCTCAGGTCATGATCCCAGCGTCCTGGGATCGAGTCCCACATCGGGCTCCCTGCTCCACGGGGAACCTCCCTCTCCCTCTGCCTGCTGCTCCCCCTGCTTGTGCTCTCTCTGACAAATAAATAAAATCTTTAAAAAAAATAGAATACAACAAAAATAAACCCAAAGCATACAGAAATTAAAAAAAAAAAAAGCTAAGGGCAGAAACAACTGAAATAGAAAAGAGAAAAACAATAAAACCTAAAGCTGATTCTTCAAAAATATTAATAAAATTGTAAGTTTCTAGTGAGGCCGACAAAGAGAAAACACAAATTACCAATATTAGGAAAGAAAAAAGCTATCACTATAGACCTTACATATATTAAACAAATATAAAAGGGGAACAGTATGAGCAATTCTACACACTTAAATTTGACAACTTAGATAAAATAGATCAAGCTCTTGAAAATCACAAGCTACCAAAACTCACCTCAGATAAAAACAGATAACCTAAATAGCCCTGTAACTATAAAAGACATTGAATTTATAGTGAAAATCATTCCACAAACAAAATAAGGACTAGATGGTTTTATAAAGCTCTATTCCTACCAAACATTTCAAGAAGAAAATAACACCAATTCCGCACAATGTATTCTAGAAAGTAGAAGAGAAGGGAATATTTCCAACTGATTTTTTGAGATCTGCTTTACTCTGATGTCAAAACCAGCAAAACAGCACACAAGTCCCAAAATCAATTTATCAAAACTAGACCAATATTCCTCATGAACATAAACATAAAAATTCTTAGCAAAGGGGCGCCTGGGTGGCTCAGTCAGTTAACCATCAGTCTCTTGGTTTCAGCTCAGGTCATGATCTCATGGTTGTGAAATCGAGTCCCACGTGGGGCTCTGTGCTCAGCACAGAGTCTAGTTGAGATTCTTTCCCCCCTCCCTACCTGTCTGCTTTTCTCCCCTCTTGTGCTCTTTCTTAAATCAATCAATCAATCAATCAATAACATCTTAAAAAAAACTTTTAGCAAAATATTAGCAAACTGAATCCAGTAATATATGAAAAGAATAATGTACCATAAACAAGTGGGGTTCATCCTAGGAATGTAAGTTTAGTTCAACATGAAAAAATTAATCAATGTAACTCACCATATTAATGGCCCAAAGAAGAAAATCTACATGATCATATCAATTGATAGATAAAATTTATTTTGACAAAACCCAATACCCATTTTATCAAAAACACTGAGCAAACTAGGAATAGAACTTCTTTATCATGATTAAAGGGCATCTACAAAAACAACAGCTAACATCATACTTAATAGTAAAAAAGCTGCTTTTTCATCCAAACAGGGAACAATACAAGGATGCCCACTCTCATTATTCCTATTCTACAATATCCTGGAAGTCCTACACAGTACAATAAGGCAAAAGAAAGAAATAAAAAGCACACCAATTATGAAGAAATAAAACTGCCAATTTGCAGATGACATGCAGTTGTACACATAGAAAATCCCAAAGAACCTATAAAGAAATCTCTTAGAATTAATAAATGAGTATGGTAGGATTGCGTGATACAAGGTCAACACACAAGAATTAACTACATTTCTATACATAAGCAATATAAAAATGGAAATCAAAATTTAGAAATACCTTTTAGAATAGCTCCCCTTGCAAAAAAGAAAAATGAAATCCTCATGTACAAGTCTAAGAAAACAGGTACAGCAACTGTATGCTAAGAACTATAAAATGCAAATTAAAGAAATAAAGGCCTAAATAAATGGAGAGATATACTATGTTCATTAACTGTAAGACCCAACAGAGTAAACATGCCAATTTTCTCCAAAATGATCTACAGATTTGATAGAATTCCAAATAAAATCCTGTTTTTCCCATTGAACAACATATCATGAATATTTTTCCCTATCAATATGTATTCTTCTATAACATTATTTTAAATGGCAGCACGTTTTCCTTTTCTAGATTTATCCTAAAATTATTCATTCCTTTATATTTTGATATTTGTTTCCACATTTTATCTAATATAAACATGCTGTAGTGAAGACACCCTCCTAATGTAATCCTTGCAAACATCTTTATCTCTTTAAATAGTACAAGTACTTTTATTTTTTAAACTTTTGAAATATATTGTCAAAATCACCTCAGGAAAGGGCTTTTATCTTCAAATTCTGACTCAAAACTCATCTCCTCTGAAAAACTCTCTCTGATTAGTACTTTCCCACTGTTCCACCTGTGTAACTATTTGGTCTCATTAAATTACCGTTATATGTATTGGACCATATAAGCAATTACTGCTTTAATAAGAAAGTAAGCCTCGGGGCGCCTGGGTAGCTCAGTCGTTAAGCGTCTGCCTTCGGCTCAGGTCATGATCCCAGGGTCCTGGGATTGAGCCCCACATTGGGCTCCCTGCTCAGCGGGAAGCCTGCTTCTCCCTCTCCCATTCCCCCTGCTTGTGTTCCCTCTCTCTCGCTGTGTCTCTCTCTGTCAAATAAATAAATAAAATCTTTAAAAAAAGAAAGAAAGAAAGAAAGTAAGCCTCTAGGCTTTCTGCTTACAAAGTATGTAATATGTCTCAGAGGAAATCTGAGAGAGGAGAAAATACACAGGGTAAAGATAAACTTATGGGCTATGAAATGGCTAACAAAGTTGGCATAGAAGGATGGGGTACTGAAATTAAGTAGGTAACACACTATCTTCCATGAATAGAGCATATTCTAATCATTTTTAGATTTTCCTACTGTTCTGGGTCATGCGCCCATTAAAAGGCACTAGCTGCAGGTAGTGTTTGCATTGTCTGTAGTATCTTTGGAATTAGTGAAAAAAGTACAAGCTGTGGAAAATTATGTCAAATATCTGTATTCTCAAAATTCATATATGCCCTCTCTAGATTTCTATCATGCCTCACTCATAAAGCATGAAATTAAAGGCTAACTGGGGCACCTGGGTGGCTCAGTCGGTTAAGCATCTGCCTTTGGCTCAGGTCATGGTCCCAGGGTCTTGGGATCGAGCCCCGAATAGGGCTCCCTGCTTGGTGGGAAGCCTGCTTCTCCCTCTCCCGTTCCCCCTGCTTGTGTTCCTGCTCTCAGTATCTCACTCTCTCTGTCAAATAAATAAATAAAATCTTAAAAAAAAAAAAAAGAAATTAAAGGCTAACTGATGTCTTCGGACAGAAAAGTGTAACAGTAATTCAGAAACAGTGCCTGTTGCATTTTATTCCAGTGTGAAATACATTAAGAATAAAGTCTCAAACTATGCATTTTCAGAATCTGACATCACTCAGAAATAATTAGCCAGTACAAATTAGGTCCAACATTGTGCATGTTTCACTTAAGAAAGAATTAATCAGCTCTGCTAATTACAAATGTCATAGGCAAGTCCAGCTGTGGGCACTCTGATAGTGCTGTAACAAATAGCAGTTTAGGAAGCATTTGCTGGGAATCACCACCTCTATGCCTCAAATATATGATCCTAAAAGATGGCAGCACCTGGTATTGCAGTTTCCTGCAAGTATTAAGCAAGTATGCTATAATAGGAGCATAGTCTATATAACCACACATGTTGGACTAAATCTGAGCCAAGAATGAGAACGAATGCTAGTCATATCTGATTTATATTTCGCAAATACAGAGATATCATAAGCTCCTGGTTTGAATGCCTACATGCTATTTCCATGGCAACTGCATAAACATTTTCCTTATAACACACAGCCATCTTCATTCTTTACATCCCATTATTTATTTTTTTCTACTCTCAAGGGAAAGCCTAATTTATTCCCCAGGGGGGAAAAAAATCAATGATTTTCTTAATCAGTGGCATTTGAAGAGTAGGTGGCACAGTTCTTTTTATGGAAAAGTAATTTCCACCAACGCTCTTGCTAAGTGATAGAAGACTGGGGGAGAATAAAAGGAGTACTTGTTTTAGGGAAAGTGTGAGTACAAGTTGCAATAAATAATCCTTCAAAAGA
The DNA here is from genome assembly GCF_011800145.1 of Mirounga leonina. NCBI lineage: Eukaryota > Metazoa > Chordata > Mammalia > Carnivora > Phocidae > Mirounga > Mirounga leonina. Next base: position 49,307,088 of record NW_023270839.1, on the reverse strand, counting down.
GATGAGAACGTACATTAGAAACCCACAGAAGGTGGGCCAAAGTGATCACATGCAATTCCAACTTCTCTTCTCCGTGTGTGTGGAGTTGAGGAGACTCTTATGGAAGAGTGATCTTTCATTCCTACAGTTTTGGCAGTCTTTGAAAAAATTCCATGAGAGACTATGGACTCTGAGAAACAAACAGCGTTCTAGAGGGGAGAGGGGAGGGGGGATTGGTTAGCCTGGTGATGGGTATTAAGGAGGGCACGTACTGCATGGAGCACTGGGTGTTATATGAAAAACAATGGATCGTGGATCACCACATAAAAAACTAATGATGTACTGTATGGTGACTAATATAACATAATAAAATTTAAAAATTTTTTAAAAAATAAAATAAAATTACACAGAAAAAAATTCCTTTGCTGCTTTCCTTGTATGATAGAGACTGTACAGAATGGGCAGCAACCTGAGGCAAGAGAAAGACTACCCACTTTAAAGCAGATCAAATGACAGCTAAAAGGAAAGATAAGAGGAAACCACATCAGGTTCCTTCACTTTTTCTTTTCTTTGAGCCTGAGGTAATTATCACAGATTCAAATGGCAGCAGATGGAAGACATCCCATATTGGATTTTAGCTATCAAATTAACAACAATTTCTCAAAGTCCTCAAAGGGACAAGTGAATCAATTAACATTCTTCAGTGGACTCAGAGCTCACTCCCCTTCTCTGGGCTTCCTTGGCACCAACCAGTGTGACAGCACTTACCAATGTTCTGTTATTGTTTATATAGGATCCCCTCAAGGGACCTATATAATGCCCCTTTATTCTAACATAACACTCTGTCAATAGTATGCTAGTGGATTAAATGAATCTTTATTTATTCATAATGTATATACACATTTCCTATAATGCATAATGCTTCTCAAATGATGAAACAAGTTTGCAATAATTCCTTCTACCATTTTGATGTTTCTATTCTTGTGGCAGTCTTACTACTTTCTCTACTTCTACTTCTACATCCTCTCTTTCATTCACCTCTGAGGCCCTCGTCAAGGCAAGAGCCAATGCCCTTTTGTTTCTTTTTGGTTTTGTTTTTAAATGCTCAATACTAGGGGTGCCTGGATGGCTCAGTCGGTTAAGTGTCTGCCTTAGGCTCAGGTCATGACCCTGGGGTCCAGGGATTGAGTCCCGTGTTGGGTTCAGTGCTCAGCAGGGAGTCTGCTTCTCCCTCTCCCTCTGCCGCTACCCCTGCTTGTGCTCTCTCTTCTCTCTCAAATAAATAAAATTTTTAAAATGCTCAATATTATTTATTGAAAAGATTAATCTTTCTTCATCAGATACTGACTACATTTCTCCATTTTGCAGCTAAACAAAGCATCTGCATCTTGTTTCCTTTTAAACATTCTTCATGTGAACCTTATCTGCCAGTTATACATGGCCCTTTATATATCATCAGAGAGTGCTATAGCACCAGAATGCTTTATGCTTTCCTTCCTTTCTATATGCCAAACCAGCAGAAGGAAACAAAAGCTGGGCCTGATTCCAAGAAGAATGAGTTTCTTAGGGATCAATAGTTTCCTTTCATTTTTACAATTTGGCAATTTTAGATAAGCTTTCCTGTGACTATGTGCTAGAATTGTTAATCTTCAAAACATACAAGCCAGAATGATAATACTATTTTTCTCTTCCACTATTCTGTTGCTACTACATGGAGTCAATTACTTCAGGCTTGAAGTACCAGTAGGATTGGGAATAACTGGCTTCCCTGTTATAAGCATTTTTTGCTGATTTCCAGTTTTTCACTGTTAAAAGAGCATGGTAGGTAAATTTTCCTTCTAGTAACAGAAACAAGGGGGTTCTCTGCATTTATTATGTTCTTCAAAAGCCTCATATGTTTAGTGGTATTCCAGCTGATTGTCATTAACTTACAACATTTACTGCTAATTACAGCTGACACAATGAATCCAAGGGTAAAAATATGTTCTTAACATGCACAGTAATGCCCTTCACAATTGCTGCAGATTCCTCTCTCTCCCTCCATCATCCCTCACCCAGGGCCAGGCCTTTGGTGAAAGGACTTCTAAGCTCTTCTCAAAGTCCAGATAAACATCCTCTCCCTGGGTCATTTTGTTACAGTATTTTCATAACTGTAATACATGTGTAGAGGGAGAACTGCTACCACATGACACAAAGAATACTTGAAGTGATACTCTAATTTCTGAGTAATATTGGGCAAGTACATTTGTTTCCAAGGGCTTCCATTTCCTTTTATGTAAAGGTGTCAAAATAAAATATCTCAGACAACCTCTTCAATTTTAAAAGTCTATGACTTTTTTCCCCTTAGAAAAGGTAAGTATATCTCTGCACATGTTATTCCCTTTGCCTAGAATTCTTTTTCTCTAGCTTGTTCCCTGGCAGTAAACTCCTATTTACCCAGTAACACTCACAAAGCATACCTTTGTGCTTTGGGAAGTCTTCCCTCACACTCTTCCCAGGTAGCGAAAAGCACTGTCACAATTCTCTGCTCATATTTCCATTAAACACTTGACAACTGGTACATCTATTTATGTGTTTGCCTGCCCTGCTAGTGAGCCACTGAGGTCAGGCCCTGTACTGTATACCCTTCTTTATCTATCCCCTGTGCCTTCCACAGCGACATGCTTATAGCCAAGATAGATGTAATATATACAAACCACTTGATGCTACGTTAAGCACAAAATAAGTTTAAAAATTTTTACCTACTGCAAATATTTTTCCCAAGTAAATATGTGATGAATGAATGAATGAATGAGTCAGTAATACAAAATGGCATGAAGTTCACTCCATTGTCGAAGTATATCGATAGTTCCAAGAAGCTAGGGATAATCCAGAAGATCTCTCAACATTCTCTCCAAAAGAATCCACAGGATCATTTTGAATTTTATAGCCTCAGTTTAGAAAGCAAGGATGAAATAGCTTTTCTTGTTTTATTTTTGCTTTTCCTCCTATTACACAGTTTTTTTCAGGGGGACATGAAACACTCTTCGTATTTAAGCAAAATCTCAGAAAATTAAGAGTCACTAAACCTTGGACTGAAAAACTGCTATAAAATATTTGATCATATTTTTTTGGGTATCATGCAATTGGCTGAAACAGTTCATTCCACCCCTGTTCTCAAATGGGGACTGACTACAATTCCTGTGGTGGAGGAGGGATAGTGATAATGCGGAGGGGAGAAAGAACTTGGTGGAAAATAGCAAACAATATGTGAAAAATCTTGCTGGGGTTTGAGGAATTGAGTTAAACCTATAGATTCATTTGGGGAAAACTGGTATCTTTAATATGCTGAGTCTTGGTGATAGGCTTAATTGTCTTAAACCCTGATGAAAGGTTAATAGTTTTCTACGCTTAGAATACAAAGTATCTATTTGAAGGGACTATATGTAAATTTAACAAAAAATTTATGCCATTAAGATAAATTGGTCTCTGGATTCATTACTATTTTAGTCTTTAGGGATAGTATCAGTTTCTGAGACTGAAAAACAACGAAAAATTTCTGGTGATAAAGAGAAAGGCAAATAAGACTTCAAGGGAAGAGAGCTGAGCAGAGGTCAGTTCCGTCTGCATTTTTCCCCACCCATGTCTCCTACCTTTCTCTGTCTTCTAAGTCTCTACCTCAAATAAAATGTGGGTCTACTGAGATCATCTTCAAGTAACTTAGCCTTTACTAAGGAGTGGATCATCTTTTATATAATAACTAACATTTTAAAAACAATCAAAATAATGATAAATTACTGACAAAATGAAATTGATGCTGCAAAAGAAACATAATACCCGCCTCAAGGGAGCATAACTTCACAAAGCGCAGATGAGCATGCAGTTAATAATAAGAACTTGCTATCTTTCACTACAAAAAGAAGCAACCGCAACACACTGTCCTGAGTATTTGTAAACCAGAACGCATTTCTGGTTAAGAGCTCAGGCCGTGGAGTCAAACAGAACTGGCTCTACAGCTTACTAGCAAACTTGATGTAGGGCAATTAACTTCTCTGAGAACGTGTCTCCTCATATGTACAATGTAAGATCCATGGTCAAAAACAGTTGTGAAACTTGAGATAATGCATATTAAACCCTGATCCCAATGCTTGGCATATGGTAATTACTCAATACACATTAATCACTAATATTTTTAATTCCTCTTTTCTGTTCAAATTGTACATAGGCTTCCCTTCATAAAGACAGTTTTGCAAAATGAAGGTGCTGTAGAGGATGTTCTAAAGGCCTCCCAAGCTTTATAAATTTAAGGTTCTAGATGGATATATTGTTTAGAGTAGTCTTGCTCTCTACAAGAACATACCCCCTCACCCCAAGAATCATAATTTTAAGATAATGAAATGAATTTAGATAAAGCTGGGTGTTTGACTCCACTTTAAAATTACATCACTGGAATGTTTAAATATTAGCCTCTTCAAAGTGTCCATGATAGTTTGTACAATTAGAAATGTGAACTCCCGATTATGCAAGTTTGAAATCCTGTTAATTGCAAAACTAGAAATCTAATTCCATTCCTTCTTCAAACATCATAGGCTTAGGATTTTGGAGGCACTTACCTTGAATGAGGCCAGAAAAATTAAACATCTAAATGCAGATGGTCTTCTTTAATTCTATATACCTCATGAATGTGAGTTACATGACTTTTGAACTGGTTAGATGGGAGAATCAGTGCAGTTCTTTTATTTGGTAGAGAGGTCAAGTTCTGTCTTAGTCTGTTCCTTGATAACATTAGAACCCCGAAAAAAAATGTGGCAGTGAAAAAAGTAGAAATTAATACTTGGAAATATCCACTATCTATAGATTTCAATGATCCTATCCATGGTTACCAAAAATACTGAGAGAGAGATTTAATGGAGTTAAGAGTTTGATAAGGAGTGGTAAAAGTACCACAGTAAAAATTTTGACAATATATTTGTTTTTGTGGTTTAATGTATTAATAATCTCATCAATGAAACTATGGTTATATGAGATTATACAATCAAGAGGTAAAGAAAACATAGATCATCGCCAAGAAAGAGAAATGTGATGACTTTCTACATATTACCTTACCTGTGTAAGTGAACATTCGGCACTTTAATTTCTGTTGTGTTTCAAAAGTTACTTTTTTCAACTTTATTTTTTAATAGTTGAGAAGTAGAAAGAATTTACTGGAAATTTAGAAAGGGCTAAATGCTGCTACATGGGTGGTAGTGGCAAGAACATGGAAAAGATCTAACTATGCCCTAAGTAGAGGTTTAAAGCAACAATTGGAGAAGTTTTTAAAAAACCGACATTCAGGTTTTTTTTTTTTTTTTAAATCAAGGTTAACGTTAGCACAGGAAAGAATAATGAGAACATTCATTCTTTAGGTACTCTTTATCGTGGGTTACACTTGTTAGTTTGAATAATTCCCTTGAAACAGGTACTGTAATTCCTTAGAATTATTAGGACTAGCAATTGATATTGTATTTGATTGATTTTCATATCTGCACTTCACCACAGGAACCTAGTTTTTAGTCAATTGCACCCATTCACTACCAAGATACAGTGACTCAAACAAATGATTATCTGTAAAAATCAAATTAGTACACTAGCAATGAATTGTTCACTAAGATGCCTTAAAAAATTCACAAACATTTGAATCTTTACAAAACACGCACTGAAACAATTATGGCCTAAGATCAAGGAGATTTAAGAAGACTGACAAGCAATCTTAAGTCTTTCTACAATTGCTTTCCACTCTACTTGAAATGCAACAGTCCTTGTAATTTCACAAGAAGAAATAATTTTGTAATCTTTTCCAGTTTTTCTCTTCTTTTCTACTCTGGATTCTTGTTTCTTATAACTCTAAATTCGTGAGGAGGGGCAAAGGAGAACACAGTGTTTAAATAAAAAGATGTCAAATAGGAAGGCAAAAAGATCAAGAGATCAGATGTCAAGTAAGGAAACTAAAAAACAGCATGAAATAAAGTTGAGAAAACAAGACTAAAAAACCTCTGCATATGCTATCACTTCATGCATTATTTCTGTGAAAGGAAAGGTATTTGGTGAAGAATGGACCTATAATATACTAGTACTAGGCTCTATTTCTACTCAAATAAGCTTATCTGTTTCTAAGTTAAGTTCATAATCTCGGGAAAAAAACAACAATTTTTTTGAGCAATATCAGGGTCAAACATTAAGGGCCAAAACAAAGACCTGACTATGCTAAATAAGTAATAAAATTATCAGCTTTATCTATACTTTGGTATTTGTAGGGTAAATATTTAAACTTAAAAAGAAATCCTTTCAAGTCATATAAAGTTCTTGGTGGAAGTGTAACACAGTATGAGAATTCTGGTTACCGTTTAAATTTGAAGTACTTCATCCGTTATGGTGACAAAGGTGGTTTTAGCAGCTATTATTACATTCATTTAAAATTTCAAAGTGCTTTGGGTCCTTCCAGGATGAATTTACTTTCTTCCTTGCCTTGCATTCCTTAACTTATTTTCTGAAGACTGCAATGTTTACTGCAAGAGAAAAAAAATAAAAAGAGCTAAATTGGAGAGTAAACTAGTTTTAGATATACTGGACATTTTTCTTTCCTTTAGGATACTCTTAATTTCACTCTCACTCAATAGTTATAATTAGTCTTATTCATTTAAGAAGTAACTTCCTTACTTAGGTGGACACATGGATAGAATCCTACACACTCAGTAACTATCATTATCACACCTAAGAACCAAGTATAAGATATAACTAATGTATAAGAATCAAAACTAGCAAATCAAAACCTCAATGAGATACCACCTCACACCAGTCAGAATGGCTAAAATTAACAAGTCAGGAAACAACAGATGTTGGCGGGGATGCGGAGAAAGGGGAACCCTCCTACACTGTTTGTGGGAATGAAAGCTGGTGCAGCCACTCTGGAAAACAAAAGTTGAAAACAGAGCTACCATACGACCCAGCAATTGCACTACTGGGTATTTACCCCAAAGATACAAATGTAGGGATCTGAAGGGGTATCGACAGATGAATGGATAAAGAAGATGTGGTATATATATACAATGGAGTATTATGCAGCCATCAAAAGGAATGAAATCTTCCCATTTGCAAAGACGTGGATGGAACTGGAGGGTATTATGCTGAGCGAAATAAGTCAATCAGAGAAAGACATGTATCATATGACCTCACTGATATGAGGAATTCTTAAACAAACTGAGGGTTGCTGGAGTGGGGGAGGGAGGGATGGGGTGGCTGGGTGATAGACACTGGGGAGGGTATGTGCTATGGTGAGCGCTGTGAATTGTGTAAGACTGTTGAATCACAGACCTGTACCTCTGAAACAAATAATACATTATATGTTAAAAAAAAAAGAAGATAGCAGGAAGGGAAAAACGAAGTGGGGGAAATCAGAGGGGGAGATGAACCATGAGAGACTATGGACTCTGAGAAACAAACTGAGGGTTCTAGAGGGGAAGGGGGTGGGGGGATGGGTTAACCTGGTGATGGGTATTAAAGAGGGCACGTACTGAATGGAGTACTGGGTGTTATATTGCAAACAATGAATCATGGAACACTACATCAAAAACTAATGATGTAATGTTTGGTGATTAACATAACATAATAAAATTTTAAAAAATCAAACTAGCAGTGATGCACTTGAAACTTTCTAAGACTTCATTTGATTGTCTTTGAACACTTTTGTTTTTGGCTATGTAAGAGCCAAATGTAACAGCATTAATTGAATGAGAAACATTAAATCTTACTTCATCTTTATAAAAATCCAATTCTAAATAAGTACAATGTCCAATTCTGATACACCCTTGGTAAAATATGAAAGTAGGTATCTCCAAATGCAAAAGTTTCTCCAGCTACTTCACAGTTTTACATTAGGCTCAAGTATGAAATGTATTTATAATTTGGTATACAAGATATCACCTAAAATTAAATGACCAAATTCCTATCTATTTTGGACTCTGGGGCACCAATTATATGTATGTTCAAACTGGCACAATCCCTAATTTGTTTTCTATGTAACACCAGATATAAGGAAATAACTATAAGAGTTAGGGAGAAAGAGAAAGATAAATGTAATTATTTTGATTCCTGATTGTGCTTATTACAGAATTGAACCTTTCAATAAATAAATATTAAGACACCAGAAAGGCATTTTAAAACAGAAGTTTTTGTTTGTGTACCATCAAACAATATCTAACTCCAACATGGTTGGGTTATCCATGATGAAAACAACACCCAATGCTTTTACAGTGCTTACACCTCTACTTCATGTGGCACATAATAACATTAAGTGGTATGTAGGAGGAATATTATCAAGGATGGATAGATAGATAGATAGATAGATAGATAGATAGATAGATAGGCAGACAGATAGACAGATAGATAGATGATAGATAGATGGAACAATGATGCCCAGGATAACATATACAGTGGCAAAATTACTCAGTCTTCTTTCCATTATTAGAGGAGTCTTTTGAGAAGAAAAATGCAATTTATGCCAATTTTACTTTGAAATCTGAATATGAAAAAAAAATGAGCACATGGGTATACAAATATTGGTAACCTAGCAAAGTACATAGTAATAGAAAAGTGTTTTCCCAAGGGTAGGTGTTTGGCCAGAGGCAAAACTAAAATGAGAACCTAGATCTCCTTACTCTCTTCCCAATGTAGGGTTCTATTATCTTCCTATAATCCATCCTACATTCCTGTATTCACAGCCCCCCAAATTATTTTTCTGGATAGTTTATTCTTAGACTTGTAGGTATTCCATCATAATATAGCCATTGAAAGCTTACCCAACAATGTAAGAGTTAAAGAGACATAAACAGTGTTTAATTAAATCTTAACACTTTATATGTGCACTCTGTAGACAGGATAGAGTTGATTGAGTCTTGTATTTTTATCCAGTCCAAAATCTCTGACTCTTAATTGGAGGGTTTAGTTCATCAATATGTAATATGACTGCCGAAATGACTGGGTTCAAAACTACCATTTTGCTGTTCGTTTTCTATTTCTATTGTTTTCTGCTTTTTGTTTTGTTTTGTTCCTATTCTACATTTTCCTGCCTTAATTTCAGTTAATCAAATATTTTTAATGTTTTACTTTAATTGCTGAATATATCTTTGTATTGGGGGGTGACATCTAAGAATTATAATATGCATCCTCAAATAACCACGGTTTACTTAAAGTTAATATTGAACATCATGCAAAGCATATGAACTTTGCAATGATATCATTCCATTTACTACAAACCCTTTTCGTTAATGTTATCATATATCATACCTCTACTTCTATTATAAAACCCATAGTAAAAAGGTTTTAACTTTTGCTTTAAGAAGTCAGCTTTCAAAGAGAAAAAAAAAAGTCAGCTTTCTTCTAAAGAAAGTAACAGAAGAAAAAAAAGATAAACCTTTTATAATTATCATTCTCGGTGGTTTTCATTTCTCCTGTAGAAAAGTTTCCATTTGTTATCACTGCCCTTCAGCTAAAAACTTTCTTCTATTATTTCTTACATTGCAGGTCTGCTGACAATGAATTATCTAATTTTTTACCTGAAATCATCTGTATTTTACCTTACCTTCATTTTGAATGACATTTATATTCAATATAAAATTCTGAGTTAAAAGGTCTTTTTTTTCCCTCATAGTTCTTTGAAGGTATTATTTTATAGTTTTTTGGCTTCCATTATTCCAATAAGTCGGTAGTTATTAATATTATTGTTACCCTGGTTACCCTGCGTATAATGTTTCTTTTGTTTTCTGGCTGTTTTCAAGATTTTTCTCTCGATCTTTGATTTTTAGAAGTGTAACTATTATGTGTCTAGATACTTTTAGATAGGAAGGCCTCTGAGGGGATGATGTTCAAGATAAAACTGAATGAAATGAGCCAGACATGCAATAATTTAGAAGAATGTTCCAGACTTAGAACATATATGTCATGAGATAGGAATGAGCTTATAATGTTCATGGAAAAAAGTTTCTAAATTATCCAAACAAACAAGAATTTGTGAGAAATACCACACCCGTCAAAAAACATGATCAGAAAGTACAAACTTTCAGTTATAAAATAAATAAGTCATAGGGATGTAATGTACAGCATGGTGACCATAGTTAATAATACTGTATTGCATATCTGAAAGTTAACAGAATAAATCTTAAAAGTTCCCATCATTAAGAAAAAAAATTCTATAACTATGTATGGTGATGGACGTTAACTAGATTTATTGTGATGATCATTTTGCAATATATACAAATATTGAATCACCATGTTGTATACCTGAAACTAATATAGTTTCACCTAATATAAAGTTGTATGCCAATTAAACTTCAATTTTTTAAAAATGTGGAAAGTGTTCTGATTTTAAACCTATTTGTTAATTCCTATTTAATGACAACAACAAAATAATAATTTTAAATTCTTAACTTTTTTTTACTAACTATGCGAATTGCCTGAGGAACCCCTGATATAACCTTTGACATTAAAAATCTGTTAAAGCAGGGCACCTGGTTGGCTCAGTGGGTTAGGCGTTCGACTCTTGATTTTAGCTCAGGTCATGATCGCAGGGTCATGGGACTGAGGCGGAGGGGGGAGTCTGCTGGAGATTTTCTCTCTCCCTCTCCCTCACACCATCCCCATCTCTAAAGTCAATCAACCAAGCAATCAATCAAAATCTGTCAAAGCTGTATTGGCTCCATATTGTGTGATCTTGTTTACTTTGCTATCTAATTTAATAGTAGACAATAGTTCAAATAAAAATATCACTTGGAATTAAAACACAATAATCAGCTAAGATCCTACAGCTTACCTGGGAGCTTTTTAGTAATTTAGAGAAGGGACTGTCACACTATGACCCAGGGGCCAAATCTGATCAGCCGTTTGTTTATGTATGGCCCACAAGGTAAGAATAACTTTTGCATTTTTAAACAGTTGGGAAAAAAGGCCAAAGAAGAGTATTTTGAGACATAAAAATTATATGATACTCAAATTTTGTTGTCTAGAGATAAAGTTTTATCAGAACACAGCCAGCTCATTTTTTAATATCTTGTTTATAGCTGCTATTGTACTACAAAGGCAGAGTTGTTGTGACAGGGACCATATGGCCCACAAAGTCTAAAATATACACTATTTGGCCCTTTATAGATAATGTTTGCCGGTTCCTGGTCTAAAGTATACTGAACATGTTTATACTCTACAATGACAGGATCAATATTTTAAAACATTACATCAAACAGTTCATTTAAGTACTTACCCACTGGTATATTCAGTCTTTCATGTTTCTAATGAAGTGCTAAATAATAATTTTATATTTAAAATGACCATCCCATAATACTGAATTTTTGCATATTCAAAAATTCATTTTCCTGATTTGTGAGATTTATGAGGTATGATAAATCATTTTCTTTGGATCAGTTTCTGATTTAAAGTTTGTAATGGACTCTGAATTGAAAAATAAATAAACATTCCTACAGATGATACATCATCATTTATAACAATACAGAGGAAAAGTGAATCAGTGGTTAAATGTTAGGTAAAAAATCTGCTTGAGAGCTTCAGAACTTTGTAGAGGTGTTAAGTCTTAAAAATTCATTCTGGAATGATTCAACTTCCATTTCTGACCATGAGGGACTCACCAGGTCTAGAATAATCCTCCCACTGCAAATAACTAGAACACAGGATAAAATATAGGAAAGGACTATTTTCAGACATGGGCAGTGCAGGACTGTGATCCCTGAAAAAAAGGAAACAAACAAGGCAAGGCCTACCATCACTCAAGCCTCTCAGCTAGGAAGCAATTAACCACTTCCGAGCAAGGAGGAGGAACCCAGACAGAACCTGGCAATCTTGTTGACTTGAGGAGACAGAAAAAAGTGCAAGGAGGCCAAGGTGGCTAGAATTTATGGGGCAGAGTTCCAAAGAGGAGAGAAAGAGTTCCAGTAATTCCAATGAGGGTTCCCTAGAGTTTTTAGCTAAATAAAAACCTGTACATGAGAAGGGTAAAATTTCTTTAGACCAGCTAACAATAATTTCTAAAGAAAGAAAGTTACCAGGGAGTTGTATGACAAAGGCTTCTCAGAACTGACACGGGGCCAAGATTTCAACAAAGTTCCTTCAAGCAAGAAGGGGAAAACCTTGTTGAATATACAAGGCAGTAGTGACCCCAGAAGCTCCACACCACAGCAGCAAGGGGAAAGTAGCCCTAGAATAAAAGCTACTATAGACCCACCTGAAAGGACCTTGAAAGCCTAGAAACAAATCAAACTAATATGCGATTTATAATGCCTGTCAGGAAAAAGTCCAATATTCTTTAAAGGAATGCCACAAAATCAAGGATTCAACAAATAAAATTCACAAATATGTGACATTAAATTAAAAATTACTGGACAAAGAAACAGGAAAACCTGACACATAACCAGAAAAATACCAGTCAATAGAGAGAGAAACAGACCTGGAAATAACAGGCATGATGGAATTAATGGGGTAAAGGCATTGAAAGGGCTATTACAAGTATGCTGCATATTCAAGAATGTAAATGAAAACAGGAATATAGTGAAGAGAGAAATGGGGGGTTTTCTAAAAGAGCCAAATAGAACTTCTAACAACTAAAAAAATATATATATATACATATATATAACATTCAAAATGAAAATTTCACTGGATGAGACAAACAGTGGTTTATGCACTGCAGAAAAAGAGATCAGTGACCTTCAAGACACTTTGGGGTACCTGGATGGCTCAGTCAGTACAGCATGTGACTCTTGATCTCAAGGTCATGAGTTTGAGCTCCACGTTGGATGGAGAGATTACTTAAAAAAAAAATAATAATAATAATAAAGGGAAAATGCAGAAAGGAAAAATGACCGTAGGCAATGGAAAAATACTGTTATAAAGGTCTTACATTATATGAGAAGTGATAGAATATTATTTGATAATAGAAGGTAGTAAGCTAAAGAGGAATGGTATAAATTCTAGAGCAACCACTTAAAAAAAAAAAAAAGAGGTAGAACAAAGAATAAGCCAATAGGAGAATAAGCCAACAGGGAACATTAAATGGAAAAGTATAATTAATTCAAAAGAAGCTAGAAAACAAACAGCAAGATGGTAGATTTAAACCCAAGCACATTAATAAATATGTTAAATGTTAATTATCTAAATAGTCCAATTAAAAAACCAATAAAAAAGCAAGACCAATATATGCTAGCTATCAGAATCCTACACTAAAATAAGGAAATAGGTTAAAGGTAAAAGGATGGAAGATTCACCAAATAAACCAAAATCTTAAAAAAGCTTAAAGCCATATTTGTACCAGACAATACAGAAGAAAAAACAAATATTACCAAAGATAATGAGGAACATTTCACAATGATCAAGGGTCAATTCATTTAGAAGACAGAATAATTCTAAATGTGTATGTATAGAATACCAGAAGTACAAAACACATGAAGTAAAAACTGACAGAACTGAGGGGAGTAAAACAAACTACAAATACAGTTGGAGACATCAATATTTCTCTCAGTAACTGGAAGAGCAGGTACAGTGAAAATTCAGCAAAGATAAAGATGTGAATAGTACTCTCAACTGAATCGATATTTATAGAACATGCACACCAGCAACAGCAAAATATAAATTTTTATACTGCCTATGAAACATTTACCAAGACAGACCATCTGCTGAGCCAGGAATAAGTCTTAACAATTATAAGAACTGAAACTATACACAGTATGTTCTCTTATCACAATGGAACTAAATTAGAAATCAGTAACAGAAAGATATCTGGAAAATTCCCAAACATTTAAAAATTAAATACATACGTCTAAAATAACTCAAGGGCCAAATAAAAACTCACAAAGGAAATCAGAAAATATTTTGAAGTGAATGAACACGAAAACGCAACTTTGCAAAATTCTGAGATGCAGATAAAAAAGTGCTTTGAGGAAATTTATAGTTTTCTATGCTTATATTGGGGGGGGGAACATCTAAAACCAATTACTTAAGCTTCCACCATAAAAAGCTAGAAGAAAAGGGAACAAATTAAATCAAAGTAAATAGACACTAACAAAATAACCAAGAACAGGAATCAATAAAACATTCAACTGAAAAATAGGAAAGATGAAACCAAAAACAGGTTCTGTGAAAAGAAAAAAAAAATCAATGAAATTGATAGACCTTTAGCTATACTGAATGAGAGAAGACAGAAATCATCAATATCAGGCATGAAAGGGGAAACATTACTTGAGAGTCTACAGATATTAACAGAACAAGAGACTATGATGAATGATTTTATGACAATAAATTTGACAACTAAGATGAAATAGACAAATTCCTTAAAAGACACAGATTACCAATACTGACTCTGGAAGTAACAGATAACCTGAATAGCCTTATATCTGTTAAAGAAATTAAATTTGTTTTTTTTTTAAGATTTTATTTATTTATTTGAGAGAGTGAGCGTGCACGAGTGCAGGGAGGGGCAGAGGGAGAGGGATAAGCAGACTCCTGGCTGCGCAGGGAGCCCAATGTGGGGCTCAATCCCAGGACCTTGAAATCATGACCTGAGCCGAAGACAGTTGCCTAATGGACTGAGCTACCCAGGCACCCCAAAGAAATTAAATTTGTAATTTTAAAATGTCCAGCACAAAGAAACCTCCAAATTTTAAAATGGTTCACTGGTGAAGTCCACCAAACACATAAAGACAGAAGTAATATCAATCCTACATAAATTCTTCTACAAAGTAGAAGAGGGAACATTTCCCAACTGATTTTATATGGCCAGCATCAGATTGATTCCCAAACCAGAAAAAGGCATTTTAAGAACAGTACACATCCATATCTCTCACAAATATAGATGCAAAAATCTATAACAAAATAGCAAGTAAAATTCAGCAATATATTAGAAAGAATGCAAGGTTGATTTTACATTTTTTAAAAATCAATGTTATTAATCATATTAACAGAATAAAGGAGAAAAACAATATGATCATTTCAAACACAAAAAAGAACTTAACAAATTTCCACACTCATTCATAACAAAACTTCAGACAATTCAGAATACAAAAAGAACTACCTTAATTTGATAAAATGGATCTGTTAAATGCTGACATAATAATAAATAATAAACATTCTATTCAACATTACACTGGAGTTCACAGCAAATGTAATAAGGCAGGAAAAGAAAAGCATAAAAATGGGAAAGGAAGAAGTTAAGATGTCTTTATAAGAGACATCATTGTCTATGTAGAAAATCCTAAGGAATTTACAAAACAAATACAAAAACTGCTAAGTGATTTTAGCAAAACTGTAGAATACAAGGTCAATATATATATATCCATTATATTTCTGTATCTATCAACAAACAGCTAGAAATTTTAAAACTTTTAAATGCCATTTATAACAGCAATTAAAAACATGAAATACTTCAGTTACCCCTTACAAAATATGTGCAAGACCTATAAAATAAAAAGTACAAAGCACTGCCAAGACAAATGAAAGAAAACTGAAATAAATGAAGAGATATGCGATATTTATGGATTGGAAGATTCAGTATTATTAACATAGCAATTCTCCCCAAATTCATCTATACATTCAATTCATTTCAAATAAAAATCCTAGGCAGAGCAAGATGGTGGAGGAGTAGGAGACCTGGATTTCGTCTGGTCTCAGGAATTCAGCTGGATAGGGATCAAACCATTCTGAACACCTACAAACTCAACAGGAGATCGAAGAAAAGAATAGCAATAACTCTCTGAACAGAAAAGTGACCACTTTCTGGAAGGTAAGACGTGCGGAGAAATGACTCCAAGGCGATATTCGGGAGGATAGATGGTGGGGGAGGGGGCCTCCGACAGCCGCTTCTGGCAAATGATAGAGCCGCAGAGCACAAAATCGGAACTTTTAGAAGTCGGCTCCGCTGAGGGACGTTGCTCCAGTGGCTAAGCTGGGGGTGGAACCCTCCTGGGACAGTGTGGTCTCAGGACCCTCGGGGTCACAGAAAGACCAGGCGTGCCTGACTGTGGCAGAGCTCCCAGGTATCGGAGCAGGGGAGACGGCTGCAGAGACGGAGCCAAGGAGCGGGCTCTCAGCTCGGGGTTGTCATGAACCATGATCCGCGGCACAGTCGGGCCCCTGCTCCTCCAGCAGGGACCCCAACAAGCAGCAGATCCGGGGAGACTCCCCTTCCTCCCCCGGGAGGAGCGGCATGGGAGCGCACCGCAGGGATCTGCTGGGTTTGGAGACTCCACACAAGTCGGGTGCCAGAGATAGAAATGCGTGGTCACAGGCCAGATGAGCACGGAGGGTGGCCGGAGACCGGGGAGACGGGAGTGATTGACTGCTTTTCTCAGGGGGGCAAACTGAGGAGCGGGGCCCTGAGTTCTTGGCTCCTCTGGGGCGGGGATTGGGAGGCCGCCATTTTCACTCTCAGCCTCCAAAGCGGTATGGAAAGCTTGCAGGGAACAAAAGCTCCCGAGAGCAAACCCAAGCAGATTACTTAGAACAGACTGGCAAGGGCGGGGCAATTCCGCCTCCGGCAAAGACCATTGGGAACCACGGCAACAGGCCAAACCCCCAGAAGATCAGCAAGAACAGCGAGCCAAGACCAAGTTTACCGATCAGTGAGAACA
The DNA here is from genome assembly GCF_011800145.1 of Mirounga leonina. Classification (NCBI taxonomy): domain Eukaryota; kingdom Metazoa; phylum Chordata; class Mammalia; order Carnivora; family Phocidae; genus Mirounga; species Mirounga leonina. The sequence goes on along the minus strand of NW_023270839.1, from coordinate 49,290,475 downwards.
GCAGAACTCCAGCACTAGGGGAGTAATGCACAGAGAATCCATGGCTTTATTACCATGATTCTTTAGTCTTTCAAAGTTAATTTTTAGAAAAAAATTTTTTTTTAATTTATCTTTTTCCCTTTTTTAACCAACATCTTATCAATCCCTTTTTTAAAAAACATTTTTATTTTTCATTTTTAGAGTCATATTCTACCCCTTCATAGTAGTTACCCTTATTTTTGGCATATATATATAAGTTGTTCTCTCTTTAAAATTTTGAGATAGTTTCTTCTAAGAGATCAAAATATACCCTAAATCTCTAGTGTATGGTTTTGTTCTACTCTCCTGCCTGATCACATTCTCCCCCCCCCTTTTTTTTAAATCCTCTTCTTTCTTTTTTCAAACAGCTTATCTTATCAATTCCTTTTATAAAATTCTTTATAATTTTCATCTTTACTGTCATATTCCATCCCTTCATCATATCAACCCTTATTCTTGTACATATATAAGTTTTTCTTTCTTTAAAATTTTGGGAGGCACTTTCTTCTAACAGACCAAAATACACCCAAAATCTAGTGTGTGGCACTGATCTATGCACCAGCCTGATCATATTTGATCATATTCTGGTTTTTCTTGTTTTGTTCTGTTTTTGTTTGTTTTTATCTTTATCTTTTTCTTTTTTTTTTTTCCCCTTTATCTTTTTTCTTTCTTTCCCCCTGGCTTAGGTCTTTTCTGATTTCTTTAGAATACATTTTCTGGGGACGTTGTTACCCTGTTAGCATTTTGTTCTCTCATTAATCTATTCTCCTCTGGACAAAATGACAAGATGGAAAAAATCACCTCAACAAAAAGAACAAGAGGTAGTACCGACTGCCAGGGACCTACTCAATACGGACATTAGTACACTGTCAGATCTAGAGTTCATCACTTTAAAGAATCATCACTTTAAAGATACTAGCTGGGCTTGAAAAAAGCATGGAAGTTATTAGAGAAACCCTTTCTGGAGAAATAAAAGAACTAAAATCTAACCAAGTCAAAATCAAAAAGGCTATTAATGAGGTGCAATCAAAAATGGGGGCGCTAACTGCGAGGATAAATGAGGCAGAAGAGAGAATCAGTGATATAGAAGACCAAATGATGGAAAATAAGCTGAGAAAAAGAGAGATAAACAACTACTGGATCACGAGGGCAGAATTCGAGAGATAAGCGATACCATAAGACAAAACAGCATTAGAATAATTGGGATCCCAGAAGAAGAAGAAAGAGAGAGAGGGGCAGAAGGTATATTGGAGCAAATTATAGCAGAGAACTTCCCTAATTTGGGGAAGGAAACAGGCATCAAAATCCAGGAGGCACAGAGAACCCCGTCAAACACAATAAAAATAGGTCAACACCCCGACATCTAACAGTAAAACTTAAAGAGTCTCAGAGACAAAGAGAAAATCCTGAAAGCAGCTTGGGAGAAGAGATATGTAACCTACAATGGTAGAAACATTAGACTGGCAACACAGAGACCTGGCAGGCCAGAAAGGACTGGCAGGACCAGAAAGGACTGGCAGGATATATTCAGAGCACTAAATGAGAAAAATATGCAACCAAGAATACTATATCCAGCTAGGCTCTCACTGAAAATAGGAGAGATAAAAAGCTTCCAGGACAAGCAAAAACTAAAGGAATTTGCAAACACGAAACCAGCCCTACAAGAAATATTGAAAGGGGTCCTCTAAGCAAAGAGAGAGCCTGAAAGCAACATAGACCAGAAAGGAACACAGACAATATACAGTAATAGTCACCTTACAGGCAATACAATGGCACTAAATTCCTATCTTTCAATAGTTACCCTGAATGTAAATGGGCTAAATGCCTCAATCAAAAGACACAGGCTATCAGATTGGATTAAAAAACAAGACCCATTGGTATGCTGTCAGCAACAGACTCAGTTTAGACCCAAAGACACCCCCAGATTGAAAGTGAGGGGGTGGAAAACCATTTACCATGCTACTGGACACCAAAAGAAAGCTGGGGTGGCAATCCTTATATCCAACAAATTAGATTTAAACCAAAGACTGTAATAAGAGATGAGGAAGGACACTATATCCTACTTAAAGGGTCTATCCAACAAGAAGATCTAACAATTGTAAATATCTATGCCCCTAACATGGGAGCAGTCAATTATATAAGCCAATTAATAACAAAAGCAAAGAAACACATTGATAACAATACAATAATAGTGGGGGACTTTAACACCCCCCTCACTGAAATGGATGGACCAAATAAGCAAAAGATCAACAAGGAAATAAAGAGTTTAAGTGACACACTGGACCAAATGGACTTCACAGACATATTCAGAACATTCCATCCCAAAGCAACGGAATACACATTCTTCTCTAGCGCCCATGGAACATTCTCCAGAATAGATCACATCCTAGGTCACAAATCAGGTCTCAACCGGTAACAAAAGATTGGGATCATTCCCTATTTTCAGACCACAGTGCTTTGAAAGTAGAACTCAATCACAAGAGGAAAGTCAGAAAGAACTCAAATACATGGAGGCTAAAGAGCATCCGACTAAAGAATGAATGGGTCAACCAGGAAATTAAAGAAGAATTAAAAAAATTCATGGAAACCAATGAAACTGAAAACACAACTGTTCAAAATCTTTGGGATGCAGCAAAAGCAGTCCTAAGAGGAAAGTATAGAGCAGTACAAGCCTTTCTCAAGAAACAAGAAAGGTCTCAAGTACACAACCTAACCCTACACCTAAAGGAGCTGGAGAAAGAACAGCAAATAAAGCCTAAACCCAGCAGGAGAAGAGAAATAATAAAGACCAGAGCAGAAATCAATGAAAGAGAAACCAAAAGAACAGTAGAACAGATCAATGAAACTAGGAGCTGAATTAACAAGATTGATAAACCCCTGGCCAGACTTATCAAAAAGAAAAGAGAAATGACCCAAATCAACAAAATCTTGAATGAAAGAGGAGAGATCACAACCAACACCAAAGAAATACAAACAATTATAAGAACATATTATGAGCAACTCTATGCCAGCAAATTAGATAACCTGGAAGAAATGGAGGCATTCCTAGAGATGTATCAACTACCAAAACTGAACCAGGAAGAAATAGAAAACCTGAAGAGACCTATAACCACTAAGGAAATTGAAGCAGTCATCAAAAATCTCCCAACAAACAAAAGCCCAGGGCCAGATGGCTTCCCAGGGGAATTCTACCAAACATTTAAAGAAGAATTAAGACCTATTCTCCTGAAACTGTTCCAAAAAATAGAAATGGAAGGAAAACTTCCAAACTCGTTTTATGAGGCCACCATTACCTTGATCCCAAAACCAAAGACACCATCAAAAAGGAGAATTACAGACCAATATCCTTGATGAACATGGGTGCAAAAATTCTCACCAAAATACTAGCCAACAGGATTCAACAGTACATTAAAAGGATTATTCACCACGACCAAGTGGGATTTATCCCTGGGCTGCAAGGTTGGTTCAACATCCGCAAATCAATCAACGTGATACAATACATTAACAAAAGAAAGAACAAGAATCATATGATCCTCTCAATAGATGCAGAAAAAGCATTTGACAAAGTACAGCATCCTTTCTTGATCAAAACTCTTCAGAGTATAGGGATAGAGAGTACATACCTCAATATTATAAAAGCCATCTATGAAAAACCTACAGCGAATATCATTCTCAATGGGGAAAAACTGGGAGCTTTCCACCTAAGGTGAGGAATGTGGCAGGGATGTCCACTATCACCACTGCTATTCAACATAGTATTGGAAGTCCTAGCCACAGCAATCAGACAACAAAAAGAAATAAAAGGCATCCAAATCAGCAAAGAAGAAGTCAAACTCTCACTGTTTGCAAATGATATGATACTTCATGTGGAAAACCCAAAAGACTCCACCCCAAAACTGCTAGAACTCAAACAGGAATTCAGTCAAGTGGCAGGATATAAAATCAATGCACAGAAATCAGTGGCATTCCTATACACCAACAAGACAGAAGAAAGAGAAATTAAGGAGTCGATCCCATTTACAATTGCACCCAAAACCATAAGATACCTAGGAATAAATCTAACCAAAGAGGCAAAGGATCTGTACTCAGAAAACTATAAAAAAACTCATGAAACAAATTGAGGAAGACACAAAGAAATGGAAAAACGTTCCATGCTCATGGATTGGAAGAACAAATATTGTGAAGATGTCAATGCTACCTAGAGCAATCTACACATTCAACGCAATCCCCATCAAAATTCCATCCACTTTTTTCAAAGAAATGGAACAAATAATCCTAAAATTTGTATGGAACCAGAAAAGACCCCGCATAGCCAGAGGAATGTTGAAAAAGAAAAGCAAACCTGGCGGCATCACAATTCCGGACTTCCAGCTCTATTACAAAGCTGTCATCATCAAGACAGTATGGTACTGGCACAAAAACAGACACATAGATCAATGGAACAGAATAGAGAGCCCAGAAATGGACCCTCAACTCTACGGTCAACTAATCTTCAACAAAGCAGGAAAGAATGTCCAATGGAAAAAAGACAGTCTCTTCAACAAATGGTGTTGGGAAAATTGGACAGCCACATGCAGAAGAATGAAACTGGACCATTTCCTTACACCACACACAAAAATAGACTCCAAATGGTTGAAAGACCTAAATGGGAGACAGGAGTCCATCAACATCCTAAAGGAGAACACAGGCAGCAACCTCTTCGACCTCAGCTGCAGCAACTTCTTCCTAGAAACATTGCCAAAGGCAAGGAAGCAAGGACAAAAATGAACTATTGGGATTTCATCAAGATAAAAGGCTTTTGTACAGCAAAAGAAACAGTCAACAAAAGCAAAAGACAATTGACAGAATGGGAGAAGATATTTGCAAATGACATATCAGATAAAGGGCTAGTATCCAAAATCTATAAAGAACTTATCAAACTCAACAGCCAAAGAACAAACAATCCAATCAAGAAATGAGCAGTAGACATGAACAGATATTTTTCTAAAGAAGACATCCAAATGGCCAACAGACACATGAAAAAGTGCTCAACATCGCTCGGCATCAGGGAAATCCAAATCAAATCCTCAATGAGATACCACCTCACACCAGTCAGAATGGTAAAATTAACACGTCAGGAAACAACAGATGTTGGCAGGGATGCGGAGAAAGGGGAACCCTCCTACACTGTTGGTGGGAATGCAAGCTGGTGCAACCACTCTGGAAAACAGTATGGAGGTTCCTCAAAAAGTTGAAAATAGAGCTCCAATACGATCCAGCAATTGCACTACTGGGTATTTACCCCAAAGATACAAATGTAGTGATCCGAAGGGGTACGTACACCCCAATGTTTATAGCAGCAATGTCCACAATAGCCAAACTGTGGAAAGAGCCAAGATGTCCATCGAACAGATGAATGGATAAAGAAGATGTGGTATATATATACAATGGAATATTATGCAGCCCTCAAAAGGAATGAGATCTTGCCACTTGCAATGATGTGGATGGAACTGGAGGGTGTTATGCTGAGCGAAATAAGTCAGTCAGAGAAAGACATGTATCATATGACCTCACTGATATGAGGAATTCTTAATCTCAGGAAACAAACTGAGGGTTGCTGGAGTGGGGGGTGGGGTGGGAGGGATGGGGTGGCTGGGTGATAGACACTGGGGAGGGTATGTGCTATGGTGAGTGCTGTGAATTGTGCAAGGCTGTTGAATCACAGATCTGTACCTCTGAAACAAATAATGCAATATATGTAAAGAAAAAAAAAAGAAGAAGATAGCAGGAGGGGAAGAATGAAGGGCGGGAAATGGGAGGGGGAGACAAACCATGAGAGATGATGGACTCTGAAAAACAAATTGAGGGTTCTAGAGGGGACGGGGGTGGGAGGATGGGTTAGGCTGGTGATGGGTATTAAAGAGGGCACGTTCTGCATGGAGCACTGGGTGTTATGCACAAACAATGAATCGTGGAATACTACCTCAAAAACTAATGATGTAATGTATGGTGATTAACATAACAATAAAAGAATTTTTTAAAAAGAAACAAATAAAAATCCTAGGGGTCTTTTGTAGAAATATATAAGCTGATTATAAAATGTATATGAAAATCCAAATGAACAGGATAATCAAAATAATTTTGAAAATTAACAACAAAGTAGGAATACTTATAATACCTTCTAGAGTTATAATTAAGCCAAAGCAATCAATACAGTTTGGAAATAGCCTAAGGATAAACCTATAGAAAAATGCAATAGAACAGAAAATCCTGAGGCACCTGGGTGGCTCAGTTGGTTAAGCGTCTGAGTCTTGATCTCAGCTTAGGTCTCGATCTCAGGATCATTTAGTTCAAGCTCTCAACGATGAATAAAAAAAATTTAAAAAGAAAATAGAAAATCCAAAAATAGACCTATAAATAAATCAACTGACTTTCAAAGGTGCCAAGGTAATTCAATGTATAAGAAAATATTTTCAATAAATGTTGCTAAAACAATTGGATACTCACATGTAATGAAAATGAATTTTGTCTTTACCTTGCACATTTTGTTGTTTTGGTTTTTTTTAAGATTTTATTTATTTATTTGACAGAGAGAGATAGTGAAAGCAGAAACACAAGCAGGGGGAGTGGGAGAGGGAGAAGCAGGCTTCTCGCCGAGCAGGGAGCCCGATACGGGGCTCGATCCCAGGACCCTGGGCCATGACCTGAGCTGAAGGCAGACACTTAACAACTGAGCCACCCAGGCGTCATTACCTTGCACATTTTGTATTCATGCAAAAACTAACTCAAAATATACCATAAACCTAAGAGAAAATATAAAAGTATAAAACTTCAAAAAGAAAACAGGAGAACAGTTTATAGACCTGAGCCAGCTGATAAATTTATATACTTTATAAAATTAAAAACTTCCACTGTTTTAAAAGCATCATTATAAAAATTAAGTGGTCAGTATAAACAATTATACCATAACATAAAACAATTAAAACCACAGTAAGATACCACTTACCTAACACTCATTAAAGAGCTAAAATTTGAAAGACTGATAATTCTAAATATTGGCAAGGATGTAGAACTACACTGATGCACCAACCACCATAGCAGCTACTAGGCACATACAGCCATTTAAAATCTAACTTGATAAATTGAATAAAAAATTCAGTTTCTCAGTTGTACTAGCCATATTTCACGTGCTCAACAGCCACATGTAGCTAGTGACTAAGGTACTGGACAATGTAGATACAGAACATTTCATTACTGCATAAACGTCTACAGGATGAATTAATGCAGAACATATGAAATGCTCACACGTTACTAGTAGGAATATAAAATTTTGCCAGCAAGTTTAGCAGCCTTTTTCAAAGTCAAACAAATCTCACCATATAACCCAACAATTCAACTCCTAGGTACTGACCCAGCAGGACTGGTTTCATTAGAAGCCTAGTAGGAGCTGGTATACAGAACCTCTCTGTACTCTCTTTGCAACTTCCTATGACATCTACAATCATTTCAAAGTCAAAAGTGAATTAACTTTGTGAATATTTTAAGAATTCACTATTAGCATTTCTATGATATATACAAGTAAATTTTTCTCTCTTTTCTCTAAAAAAATAAAAACAAAAAATGATCACAGCAGCTTTATTTATAATAGCTAAAAACTGCAAACAATTCAATGTTCATTAACGGGTGAATGACTAAACAGATGGTAATGTAGTCTTACAATAGAATACTTGTCAACAATAAAAAAAGAATGAAGCACTCATCTACACAACATGGATGAATCTCAAAAATATTAAACTGAAAGAAGCCACACACAACAGTTCATAGTGGTTAGGTTCCATTTATATGACATTCTTCAATAGGCAAAACCAAAGTGATGTAGTACAGATCAACAGTTGCCAGGAACTGAATGTAGGGAGAGGTTTTGAACAAAAGGAAGCAACTTGAAAGAGTCCTCTGGGGTTATAGGACTTACTGTACCTTATTTGTAGTGAGAGCTACACAAATCTGTACATGTGTTAAAGCTCACAGAACAAATAAAAAAGTCAATTTTACTGTATGTAAAAGTTTTTAAACTAACAGCAATAATAACAACCATCATTTCCCATTACAATTTTTGAAGTTCCATTGTCAATGATTTGAGTAGACAAAGAATATTCTAGTTCTACTACTGCCACTACTGACGGGTTTTTTTAAAGATTTTATTTATTTATTTATTTGAGAGAGAGAATGAGAGAGAGAGAGCACATGAGAGGGGGGAGGGTCAGAGGGAGAAGCAGACTCCCCACCGAGCAGGGAGCCCAATGCAGGACTCGATCCCGGGACTCCAGCATCATGACCTGAGTCGAAGACAGTCGCTTAACCAACTGAGCCACCCAGGCGCCCCACCACTACTACTTAGTTGATGCTGAGTAACTTAACGTCCCACTTTTGGTTTCTCATTATAAAATGAAAGGAAATCATTAAATGATCTCCAAAGCCTCTCCCTATTCTAAAACCTATTCCTATTCCATGCTTCTATTACATTTCTACTGCCCCAAATTAACAAGGAACACAAAATATTTCTATGCACTCAAGTGGATTCTAAATTCTTGCTTCAGACAGTGTGGCCTGGCTTTCAATATTCTCTGCTATTGGTTTTATATGATCATTTTATAGGGCTCTGACCATTTGACCTTACTTACGAGCTTTGAGCAGATGATCTTTAGATAATAGCACTCTCCCCTATTTGAAATAACCAAGCCTCAGACTATAAGGACTACATAAGATTTCTATTTCCTTTATCACATCAGACATTCTCTGTATTTTGCTATTAAAAAGTCTGTGAACCAGCATTCATGCTACCAAAATGATGCTTGTTATCTTTAATTTTATAAGACATGTGGTATTGGCATTACTGGAGAATAGAAAGTAAGCCATTTTTAATGGTTTCACATAATATAATAAAGTACTTTTTTTTAAACCCTGTATGGAAAATCTAGAGTTCCCCAAATCTTTTACAATCTTTCATATCTCCTGCAGAAGACCTGCAGATGAGTAACATTTCAGACTATGATATCTTTTACTGAAATGTTTATATATAAGGATGAACAAAGTCAGCAAGGAAGCTTATACAATTTTAATTTCAAAATCAGTGTTCATAGCAAATCTGATTGCAATTAATGGTCTTTGGTTTAAGTTTTCCTTGCAGATAGGTTCTCCTAAAAAAAGACCAGAGAGCAAAAGGTTATTTTTTTTTATTATGTTCAATTAGCCAACATATAGTACATCATTAGCAATACTCTCAATTTCATCCAGCAGAATAATTTTTGAATACTTATAAAAAACATTCAATCTTCTCACTTTGAGAAATAAAAAAAAAATGAAGGTGGTACATATATATGCCAACAAATAATTAATTATACTTGTGTTATACTGTTTTTCTCTGGGTAAATTCAAATACCCAGGCAATGACAAATGGACTGATCTTACAAATGCAGGCCAACAGATTCGGTAACTCCCCTTTATCACCTGTATTTCTGGTTTTTAAAAATATGAATCAACTCATTTAATTCTTTAAAATACACACCAAGATATAAAATGAAGTCCTGAGTTATATTTAATTGTTAAATAGCAATACATTTAGAAAAACGAAAACTAATCAACATTTTCTTATAACTTCACTGCCATGTTAAGCTTTAAGAAGAAAGCGGCCAATCAAATAAACTTCTTGCATTTCCTTGGTGTTTAGATCACACACTCACATACATACACACACAAACCAACATCTTTGTATTTCCCTCACTGTCACCCTGAAATTTACTGAACATGACATCAAAAAGTATCTGACAGTTCCTCTTATTTCCATATGTCTATTAAGAACTGATCTCAAATTAGAAAGTACCCTGGCACAGAAACTAAATTCCATAGAAAAAAGCAAATCTATATTAATATTGAATAAATCTGGCAAAACACTTTATTTAGTGCTACTAGATTTGTCAACAAGACAGGAAAAAAAAGTGTTTCAACTATTTCTTTATAGAAATAATTAGCTTAAAAATCAAATAGCTTAATCTATTAAAACCATTCCTTTTGAATCACATGGACCATATACGTACAGAGAGAATGTTTTAATATGAATGAGACAACCAGTCTGGAAGCCTGGCTCTTTAGCAGTAACGCCAAACGAGGGAAGCACAAATCACAGGAAAAAGCCCAGTCACCTTTAAAAATTCTAAGCCCTCAGCTAAATATCATAACTTTACTATGACCACTGAATCACAGCTGGCCAATGAGAAGCTAATTGTAATCCTTAAAACTCACTGTTGTCTGGGCAAGCAGGACACAGTCATATTATAATAGGCACAATTTAATGAAAGTGTTTATGTCAGGTGTTGGAAGTTTCTAGGAGACTAGGTCCTGAGTCATAGCAAAACAAAAATTAAGTATCAATTACTGTGAAGTGGCCTTTTGGGTTTTTTGTTTTGTTTTGTTTTAAGATTTTTTTTTTTTTAATTCATTTGACAGAGAGATAGAGAGCACAAGTGGGACGCCTGGGTGGCTCAGTCAGTTAAGCATCTGCCTTCAGCTCAGGTCAAGATCTTGGGGTCCTGGAACCAAGCCCCACATTGGACTCCCTCCTCAGGAGGGAATCTGCTTGTCCCTCTCCTTCTACCCCTCTCCCCTACTCCCCAGCTCATGCGCTCTCTCTTCTCTCAAATAAATAAAATCGTTTTTTAAAAAAATAAAGAACCTTAAAGCAGCAGTTGGAAAAAACCCTTGCACAAGTTTTGAAATCAGACACAAAACTGAGAATTAAAGACCAGTCTATTCAAATCATCTTCAAATGCCATTTCTCTGAATTCCATGTGTCTTCGATGGAGTGAGAATGGTAGTGGGCTATGAGGCAGAGCTTGGTAGGATAGGGCATGTGGAAAGACCATCAGCAGCTGGGCAAGAGAATCTTTAAAATGACTCTCAAGGAAAAAAGATTTCAAGAACATTCTTCCTCTCTAATTTAAGTCAAATCTTATAATGTTGCTTTCTAATATTTTTCTACATTTACTCCATCTTTTATTGTTTTCCTTTTTGATTAGAACCGTATGAGAGATCCTGCTCCATTAATTCTATAGAATATAGTTTATAATTTTTAAAAACTTGAGTACATGGGGTGCCTGGGTGGCTCAGTTGTTAAGCATCTGCCTTCAGCTCAGGTCATGATCCCAGGGTCCTGGGATTGAGCCCCACATTGGGCTCCCTGATCAGCGGGAAGCCTGCTTCTCCTTCCCCTGTTCCCCCTGCTTGTGTTCCTGCTCTCGCTGTCTCGCTGTGTCTCTCTCTGTCAAATAAATGAATAAAATCTTAAAAAAAAAAAAAAGTTAAAAAAAAATTTGAGTACAGAATGAAAAATAGAAATTTTGTTAATGATGAAATTGTAATATCCATAGTGAAAGCACCATCATACCATGCAATCAAAAAAAATCAGCTCCTTTTAAAGGAAGGACAATTTAGAGACCAAAACTATAAAAGAAAAACTACTAACATCCATATACAAGTTTTAAGACAATTTTCTTTCCAATTAAAAAAATATAGATTGTTACAGAAAGTTACAGTAACTTTATAGCTGTAAGAGACTAGGGAACAATCAACTCAACCTTCTCATCTCACAATCAGCTCATAGACCTAAGCAGCATTATCTGCAAAAGCCAAATTATGAAAACAGCCCAAGCGTCCATTGACTGATGAATGGATAAATAAAATGTGGTATATATATCCAAGGGAATATTACTCAGTCATAAAAAAGAACGAAATCTTGCCATTTGCAACAACATGGATGGAGACAGACAAGTATTATGCTGAGTGAAATAAGTCAGAAAAAAACAAATACCGTATGATTTCTTTCATATGTGGAATTTAAAAAAACAAAACAAATGAGCAAAGGGGAAAAAAAAAAAAAAAGAAAGAGAGGCAAACCAAGAAACAGACTCTTAATTATAGAGAACAAACTGATGGTTACCAGAGAAGAGGTGGATGGTGCGGGCGGTTAAATATGGAATGGGGATTAAGGAGGGCACTTGTTACGATGAGCACTGGGTGTTGTATGCAAGTGTTATATCACTATATTGTATACCTGAAACTAATATTACACTGTGTGTTAATTAACTGAAATTTAAATAAAAACTTAAAAATAAATAAATGAAAGGAAAGAAGGAAGGAACCAAAGTAAAGCAATTTGTTGTTCAGCACAGCCAGGTCACTCGCATAAAACAGGTAACATTTCTAAGGGATACCTCCATACTACAGAGCAGAAACAGGAGGAAAAAAAAACCCTCATATCACTAAATGCAATGAAATAATTAAATAATTGTGTGTGAACCTTAGCTTCCCACACTTACTTATTCATTTGTTTTTTTCAGGATCCCCTTTCAAAAGAACTGTTTTAAGTTCCCTTAGCTCACCTACAATTTTTTTTTTATTACAATGTATGGTTTCTATTTGAATTATTTTGTTAAGGATAAAGCAACTCAAATACTATAGTACTGATAAACACAAGAATACTAAAAGTCAGTTATGCTTACTCCTAATCCAGGAATAAATGGAAACAAAGTTTAAATCAGCTCATAGACCTCGGTTTTTGCCACCTCCATCCCTCTTTGTTTCTGCTGTTTATACTGCTGAGGTCATTCCACTTTCATACTGGGAAATGTCTGCTTTTCCTGCTTGGACTTGCTTCACAGATCACTGAATTCTCACTTTCTCATACAACAGGACTTCATCACAGGATATAATTAATCCCACTAAAGCAAGCAAACCTGTTAAACTTTAGGCCCAACTATGAGACCTTGGACAAATTCATTTCTATAATAACAATGATAATATTTAATCCACAAGACCCTGGTGAGGCTCATACGAGGTTAATGTATGTGAAAGAGCTCTGAATGTTTAAAGTGTCACACAAAGGTGAGGGTCTCTGTTTCTTCATCTGTCATATGGGAGGATTCCATTAGCTGATCTCTAAAGACTTTCCTTCCATCTCTAAAAATTCTTTGATATTACATCTGAAGTACATAAAACTCTTCTTACTGAGATGGTAACTTTATAGCTGTAAGAGACGTAGGGAACAATCAACTCAACCTTCTCATCTCACAAAAGGAGTCCAAAGGCAGGCTAAGAGACCTGAAGACCGGAGAAGTCAGTAGGAAAGTTGGGGCAGGCCGGACTGACACCTGACTCTGCTGCATAATACCTTCTGGTATGTGGTGCTCCTCACTATTCTGTGAGCTTAAAAATCCCTCTTCACCACAGCTTAAACAACTACCTTTTCAAACTGGTTACAAAATGAAAAGCTCACTAAAAGATGTAAATTTTAAAAATAGTAAAATAAATAAAACAATAACAATAATAAAATAAAAAGATGTAAATATTATTTTGGTGAAAATGACTTAACTGCTAACAGTCCAATTAAAAATGTTTACAAATGATACTTAACAGCAAAAGGGGATCAAATCAAACTGTCCAGCTATTTGTGTGATATTTAAGTCAGTGGGAATGATATAAACTCTACCTAACCTTTCCTTATTAAAGGTTTTAATTCTGATTTTGTTACTTACTAGCTATGTGATTGTGGGCAATTTATTTATCTCTCTGAGCCTCAGTCCCCTCATCTTTATTTTTTTCAAGCTTTTTTTTTAAGTAATCTCTATACCCAATGTGGGGCTCTCCTTTTACTTCCCCAGAAAGATTCCTGAAATTATATTTATGAGGTCCTCGTCCTCAGATTCAGTTATCAGCAGTTGTACAACAACTAAACCTAAATAAAATGAGAAGCATTGTGACCTAATAGAAGGCAAATGAGGTTTGGAGTGAGTCAACAAATCTGAGTTTGAATACTAGCCTATCTAAGAGATTTGACCTTGAGCAATTTACCAAACTTCTCAAAGTTTCTTATCTGAAAATGAGACTATTATCTTTTTATCATTCTGTCTTTCCTATTCACATAGACATTGCAAATACTTTGAAAAGGGCATGTCTTATTCATCTTTGTCTCTTCCATAGTAAGGTAAGGCTCAAAATTTTAAGATTTGATGCTGGAATAAGGCAAGAAATTGATAAAACAGAATTCAAGACTAGAATAATGTGTTACATTATGAAAAAAGGAAGTACAAACCCAGTTTAACTGGCTCCAACTCTAGGCATTATGTCATTGCTTCCTTTTCTTTCCTTATGAATGATCCTCAAATATTCTTTTCCTACAGGAAGATGCAAAGTGGGAAATAAATATTAGTGAAGGTTATTTGAATCATATTTTAAAAGTGAGCATTCTTTAATTTACCATTAGGCAGTCAAACTGTTACTCGTTCTACTTAGTGGACTTGTTTTTAAGTGCCAAATAACTAAGAGGTGTTTTAGTTTAGGAAATACTATGGGTTTAAGTAGACAAAAAAGTAACCTTACCTCAAAAAATTATTTTTAATGAATACCAATACCTTTGTTAAAGATAAGTACTCAGGACAGGATTGCATGAAGCACTAGTTCATTACATTATGCAAAAATATTTCTAAAACTAAGTTCTTAATCTTCTGGGTGAAGGGTGAGTGGTGAGACATATAAAACTATGAGAATCTGATAAAAACTGTGAACTGCATCTCCCCCAAAATGCACATACATGAATCATATTTTGCATAATATTTTAGTTGAGACATTAAACCCAGTCATCTAGCCTGTGAATCTCTAAAACCTGGTAGTAGACTCTGAGGAACAGTTTTTGAGTTATTCAAAATAGTGGATTTACAGGATTTTAGAACCATAAGCAATTTAGCAATCACCTAATGAAAACTGCTAATAGAAAAATGAAGTAGTAGTGCCGAGAAAGTTAAAAAGAATTAAGTAAAGGCTTACTGTACTCAGGAACAGAGGTGTCCAATTACTATGCTAATCCACAATAAGTCTGACCATGCAAAATTTAGTATAAATCAGTGCCTTTGGTTTAGAATAACTCTTACAATGGAACCCAAACAGCAGACTGCCAAATGGTCTTTTGGTCCAAACATTAGTGGTGGTTAAGAGAATGAATTTTGGAGTTTTTCACAGACATGTGAAAAAGTTGATCAATTCACTTAATACTTCTTATCTTCAGGTTCTTCAAATACAAAATGGAAATAATAAAACCTACCTGTGTAGGATTATTTTAGGGATAAAATCAGATAACACATAAAGTATTTAACACAGTGCATAGTACACAGTAGGTGCTCATGAAATTAAAAATATTTCTTGTCTGCAACAAAATGGATGGATCTAGAGTATAATGCTAAGTGAAATAAATCACTCAAAGACAAATACCATGTGATTTCACTCATATGTGGAATTTAAGAAACAAAACAAATGAGCAAAGAGAAAAAGAGACAAACCAAAAAAACAGACTGTTAACTAGAGAGAGAACAAACTGGTGGTTACCAGAGGGGAGGTGGGTGGGGGGATGGGTGAAATAGGTAAGGGGGATTAAGAGTACGCTTATCATGATGAGCACTGAGTAATGTAGAGAACTGAATCACTATGATGTACATCTGAAACAAACATAACACTGTTAACTATACTGGAATTAAAATTTCTTAAAATTAATACTTAAAAAATTTTCTTGTCAAGTCATGGAATTGGATAAAATATAAAACAAGTTTCTAAGTAAATGAGATGCTTTCTGGTTTAACAAAATAAGTGGCAAACATTTACTGATAATCTTCTACATAACATACTATTCAAGGTATTATTGAGGATATAGAAAAGATAAAACTGTCCTTTTAAGAGGTATTAGGTTAAGCGACTGCCTTCGGCTCAGGTCATGATCCTGGAGTCCCGGGATTGAGTCCCGCATCGGGCTCCCTGCTCAGCAGGGAGTCTGCTTCTCCCTCTGACCCTCCTCCCTCTCATGCTCTCTGTCTCTCATTCTGTCTGTCTCAAATAAATAAATAAAATCTTAAAAAAAAAAAAGAGGTATTAGGTAGGGTGCCTGGGTGGCTCAGTTGGTTAAGCGATTGCCTTCAGCTCAGGTCATGATCCTGGAGTCCCGGGATCGAGTCCCACATCAGGTTCCCTGCTTAGCAGGGAGTCTGCTTCTCCCTCTGACCCTCCCCCCTCTCATGCTCTCTCTCTCTCTCACATTCTCTCTCTCAAATAAATAAATAAAATCTTTAAAAAAAAAAAGATTAAGGTCATCTACCAAGAATAAAAAGAGGAAAAAAGTTTTGTCATCTCTGAACTACACTTAATGATGAAATCTACTGCTTACAGTAAAGAGAGAGAACATTCACTCTAATACATTAGCTAGAAGACCACACAATTAGTCAAAAGGGAACCAAGTTAGAAGCTTAAGCAGCACAAGTAAATCAGCCATCCCAAACTGAAGCATCTCTAAATGGAGTTCTGTATCATTTTTATTTTATATATTTAACTGTATAGCTGTATAAGATAATAACAACCCAGGGCATATCTCCTATATCAAAAAGAAAGATGATTAGAAAACAGATATACGCTGACAAAGCACAGATGCACTTTGAAGCATAAAAGTCATTTGCATGGAGTTGTATGTCTTCTTGTCCTTGACTCTGTAAATACCAATTCCCTGCTTTCAGGTTTGCAGACAGTAAAAAGTGAGATACAATGCTGAATGTTAATTTTCAACATAACACCGATGTTATGTCAGAAGATATGGGTAATTCTCACTCTCGCATAATACCTGTCATTTTAAAATACCCCTACTGATATGAACCAACGTTCATGAATGAAAGGTGAAAAAATCCTTTTGAGCTGTTGTATTCAAGTAAATTGACAGATATGAACGCACAAACACTAGTCTTCGATTATGAAATCCCCTCACACATAAACACCATTGTAAAATGAATTTCTCTAAGAGAAGAGGGACTGAAAATGTTACAAGCTTGCTGAAGAGAATAACACCAAGCTATAAAAGAAACTGGCAGCCCAAGAATATGATGTTGACAACCATGTTATGCTCAAGTGTGCTGTAGATGATCATTTAGATGCTGTCATCCAATGTCATTTGAATTTCTTCAAAACTCCATTTTATGAAAAACCCACTGGCTTAGGGAAGGAATATAGAATCATCTATCTGATCTAAAACAGCAAACTGTTTTTGTCTGATATGTATTTATCTTTCAACAAGAAGAGAGAGTTATATATTTCTTGTGACCATAATCTTAACCATAAATTGGGGCTAATGTCTGCACTGTACAAATGTAAGAACTGTTCATAATAGAGTAGCAGATTTTATATACATACATAGTCACTTCTCACTATTGTGGTAGCTACATTCTATAAAGTTTCCATAAACACTGCATCAGTGAATACTGTACTTCTACTGCTTCTAGGAAATGGGAAATACAGGGTTAGCCTCTGGTTATAACATTTTCATCAACTGATCAATACATAAAGTTTATTTTATGTGTATTTCTGTTTAAAAACATGTTATTTAATATATATTGTTCATTCATTAAAATCGAACTCAATAATGTAATTCATGACTGAATGAAGTTTATCTAACATAAATACTGTCACCATAAGGCACATCGGAACTATGTTGTATTTAGGAATACTACACAGCACTTCAGCATATTTGTAGAACATGTTACACAGCATAATCACCTCCAAAAATATGAAAAATGTGACACTAAGGAGATGGAGAAAAGTACATTAGTTTATAGTATGGGAGTTAAAACAAGAAGAAGGCAAATGTAACCTTGTTCAATCTCAGCTGAGAATGTGCACATGGGGCAACTCATTTTTCTTAAATTAATCCCTATACCCAATGTAGGGCTTGAACTCATAACCCCAAGATCAAGAGTCACACGTTGCACCAACTGAGCCAGCCAGGCACCCCCACGCAACTCATTTTTTCAACACTCTGAGTATGTCTACAAATGACTGTGAAAGCACCACAATTATTGATTTGGGGGTTGCAAATAAATTTTAGCAAGTAGGTGAATTTGCAAAAATGAAAGCCATGAACGATAAAGATCAACTCTGTGTGTATCCCTGTGTGTGTGTGTGTGTGTATGAATGTATGTTTGTGTATGTATGTGTGTATATATATATATATACACACACATGACATGTGCCATATGACATATCTGACAGGAAAAACAAGTTGTGGGATTCTCCAGTATGAGACTCTCCTAAGGTCCATTTCTGTATTTCCACTTGGTATACTGGATACCTCTACCTGAATGTACTATGAGCACTTCAAACTTAACACACCAAGCTCATCTTCTATGCTTACCCCAAATCTGCCTTCTGCTACATTACTACTCAAGTCACTGTGACTGACTCCTTTCTCCACATCTTACCCAGGCACCAAATCATGTTTAT
The DNA here is from genome assembly GCF_011800145.1 of Mirounga leonina. Lineage (NCBI taxonomy): Eukaryota > Metazoa > Chordata > Mammalia > Carnivora > Phocidae > Mirounga > Mirounga leonina. Next base: position 49,272,124 of record NW_023270839.1, on the reverse strand, counting down.
TCATCCTCTGAAGTATCTCTTAAAGTTTATCTCTCCCCTGCCCAAGCCCACTACAGTTATCATTAAATGCCTTTCTATCATTTGGACCATTGGCACAGTTTTATCATCTTCTTTCTCTATTCTCTACTCCAAAATCACAGGCTACATTACTGCCAGTGTTAGTTTTCTAAGACATAATTATACTTTCACTTCCTGGTACCTATGTGATGAGCTTCAAATTTCTTGGTTATGGTGTATAATGCTTCGTTATGATTTGGCACCAAATAGTCATTTTATATTCATCTACTGTCATTCATCTCTGATAAACTCTATAGCCACAGTAATCTATTTCCCATTCTTTGAATATATCACGCCTTTTAAAGACCCTTTATACCTGTTAGAAATTCCACTAGCAATGCTCTTTCGTCCATTCTTTACTTGCCCTTAAAGCCTCTGCTGTGTCACCTCCTTTATGAAAACTTTTCTGATGAGCATTTACCTCCACTTCAAGCCAAGTTAGTCACTATATTCCCTGTACTTCCATATTTTCACATACTTCTGTTACAAAATTCCTTGAGTTCTAATAATTAAGGAAGTACAAGAATGTGCAAGGTTGGCCAAATACTGATTGCTACTGCAGCTGGGTAATGCAGATTCATTATACTACCGTCTATTTTAGTGTGTATGCTAAATTTCCATAAAAACAAAGTAAAAAAAGTCAAGAGACCGAGACAGAAAGAGAGAGAAAATATTTGACTACAGGTAATTGAAAATCAGACTTAATGTGTGACTTAAACAAATATGGCATTAACTTTTTTTCCCCCACACAAGAAGTCCAGAGGTACCTAGTCTAGGGTCATTACAGAGGCTCAAGAAGGTCATCAAAGACTCATCAAAGCCTCTTTCTTTTTGCTCCGTTAAGTGTGTTGATTTGTTGCTTCAAAGCCACTTGCAGTAGATGGAGGCATTATCTCTATATTCAAGGCTGGAAGGATAGTGCAAGTCACACCTTTACCTCTTTAATAGGGAAAAAAAGCGTTTTCTCAGTGCCCTCAGCAAATTTAGCTTGTAATACATTGTCCAAAAGCTGTTCAGTCATCCAACAGTGCCTTGATGGCCTGATCCCCCCGCTTTGAAAGCAGAGACCATTTTTGTACTTTAGTAAGCAATCTAGTACCTAGCATATAGAGGTACTTTATATCTAATGAATATATGACTCTAATAAAGGAAAATTATAGTATGCATAACACAAGAACTCTTTCTTTTTAAAAATAATATAATAAAAGTGCTCTGAAAATTGCCAATGCTGTGCAAATAAGGAACTACTAGTATTACAGTAGTTTGACATATACTATCATGAGATGTTTTACTGTTCTCTCTGTAGGCAACCAGGCAGAGGATTAACAAAAAGTCAAGAGACCTGAATTTTTGTCCAGCAAAATAAACTTGATGAAACTCAATTTACTTAAAGATAATGTTTATTTATCTCCCAGGGTTGTTCTGAGGATAAGGGAAATATAAACAGTATGAAAGTACAGTGAGGGGCGCCTGGGTGGCTCAGTCGTTAAGCGTCTGCCTTCAGCTCAGGTCATGATCCTGGAGTCCCAGGATCGAGTCCCGCATCAGGCTCCCTGCTCGGCGGGAAGCCTGCTTCTCCCTCTCCCACTCCCCCTGCTTGTGTTCCCTCTCTCACTGTGTCTCTGTCAAATAAATAAATAAATAAAATCTCTAAAAAAAAAAAAAAGTACAGTGAAATGTATAAAACAGTACAAACACATGCATTTTAAATGCAATGGTTCTATTAAGTCTTGAGAGAAAACTTACAGTTCTTATGTAGTACGCATAAAGATATATACCATCTGGCACATCAATAATATGAATTAAAAATTAAACACTACTAATATCTAGTATGAATGCTGAACGTGGTTAGATGTGTTTTTGGATTTGGCCCTGATTCTTTCATGGCTATGGGGAAGTAAACTAACCAGACCTCACATTTACGCCTCACTAAGGAAAAAATGCTTTAAAATAAGTGTCTTGATGCAATTATATAATATCCACAAACTGAAAAGTAAGATATGATAAACAAACTGGTTAATACAGAATAGTTGACATCAAATCCCAATTCATCAACTAATAATTACTATCAATAAATGAACAGTACAAAAGTAGGCCAAGGTCCTAAGTTAAATCAAGTGAGAAATAAGAGTAGAAGCATTGAATATTAATTTTCCTCCGACTTTAATAACCTTGATTAAGCTTATAAAGAGTACTCTTCAGGGTGACTTATGGCTCATACATATAGGCAACACTGGGGGTCAGAAATATTTCTGATAAATGATAACTTCAATGGCCTGTTTTCTAAATTTTTAATAAGTTGTCTATTTCCTAACCTATAAGAATGTTATAATAAGCATTACGTATATACAACAAAAAACAGTAGCCAATACTAAGGAAGAGAAAAATGACAGTTCTAAATCAAGAGAATCTCTACAGAATATTATATGCATCTGGGCGCCTGGGTGGCTCAGTCGTTAGGTGTCTGCCTTTGGCTCGGGTCATGGTCCCAGGGTCCTGGGATCGAGCCCCGCATCAGACTCCCTGCTCAGTGGGAAGCCTACTTCTCCCTCTCTTGCTCCCCCTGCTTGTGTTCCCTCTCTCACTGTGTCTCTCTCTGTCAAATAAATAAATAAAATCTTTTAAAAAAAAAAAAGAATATTATATGCATCTTCACTTTTATTGGATTTGGAGACAATAGCTGCTTTGAAGAAAAACATGGTCTTCTGTCAAGTATGTTTAATTAATTCTCACTTCTCAAACATTCAAATACCTTAACCTTATTATTAAAGATTTACCATTTCCTTATTCATTTAAGCAGAAACTAGTCTCCATGTAGGTTACCATGGAATTATTAATACTGAAAACTGACTCATCTTAATACAAAAAACTACATCAAGATTGTAGGCCAGTAAATTCCAGCAGAGCACTGTATAAAAGCATCAGTAGGTCATAAGTAGAACTGAAAAATTTCAATAGGGGATCAGACTTATCTTACAGTTATTTCTACAGGAGGAACATCCATTTCATAAGAAACCAAAATGTTAGAATAGTAAGAATGAAGTTATACTTTATAGCTGTATCCACCTAGTTTCAAATACATCAATTTTTGTTTTTAAATGGGGAGAAACAATGTTTCTCTTCCTGTTTTATCTGCATACATAGCTTTATCAGCTAAAACTTCAACAGTGATTATTTTTCCTACAAAGAATTTGGCATACCTGCAATAAACAATAGATTATTTGTTAATGCATGTAAAAATAAAAGTTGTAAGTGATATAATTACAATGAGGAGCTATTTTAAATATTTAACTTTTCAGATGGAGGAGGAAGTATATTAACTTAAAGATTCATTGGTTTTTAAAACATTCATGATTTTGTCTCATTAAAAACTAGAGAGGATATTATATATTAAAAAACGATTCAATACAGCGGGCACCTGGGTGGCTCAGTTGGTTAAGCGACTGCCTTCAGCTGAGGTCATGATCCTGGAGTCCCGGGATCGAGTCCCGCATCGGGCTCCCTGCTCGGCAGGGAGTCTGCTTCTCCCTCTGACCCTCCCCCCTCTCATGTGCTCGCTCTCATTCTCTCTCAAATAAATAAATAAAATCTTAAAAAAAAAAAAAGATTCAATACAGCAGAAGATATAACAATTATGCACATATACACACCTACTGACAGACCATCAAAACATATGAAGCAAAAACTGACAAAATTGAAGGCAGAGGGCACCTGGGTGGCTCAGTCTGTTAAGCGTCTGCCTTCAGCTCAAGTGATGATCTCAGGGTCTTGGTATCGAGCCCTGAGTCCAGGCTCCCTGCTCAGTGGGGAGTCTGCTTCTCCCTCTCTCTCTGCCCCTCCCCCACCCCCCTGCTCATGTGCTCTCTCTTAAATAAAAATCTTTAAAAAAAAAAAAAGCTGAAGGGAGAAATAAACAGTTCTACAATAATAGAGATTTCAATATCCCACACACAATAATGGATAAAACAACCAGACAGAAGATAAGAAATAGAAGACTAAACATAATAAACCAACCAGACCCAAAAGAGATATACAGAACCCTCTACCCAACAACAGAGTATATATTCTTCACAGATGCATGTAAGACATTTTCCAGGACAGACCATATGTTCAGTCACGAATTAAGCCTCAACAGATTTAGAAAGATAAATATCATACAAAGTATCTTTTCCAACCACAACAGGATAAAGTTAGAAACCAACAACAGAAGTAAAACTGGAAAATTCACGAATTTGTGGAAATTAAACTACACACTCTTCAACAACCAATGGATTAAAAAAGAAATCACAAGAGACATTAGAAAATACTTAGAGATGAATGAAAATGAAAATACAACATGCCAAAACTGATGGGATGCAGGAAAAGCAGTGCTAAGGGGAAAATACATAGCTATAATGTTTGCCTTAAAAAAAAAAAGAAAAGAAAAGAAAAAGCTCAAATCAGCAACCTAACCCTACAACTTAAGCAACTAGAAAAAGAACAAACTAAACCCAAAGACAGCAGAAGGGAGGAAATAATAAAGATTAGAGCAGAGATAAATGAAACAGAGAACAGAAAAACCATAGAGGAAAATCAATGAAACCAGAAATTGGTTCTTTGAAAAGATCAACAAAATGACAAATCTTTAGCTAGACGGACTAAGAAAAAGAGAGAGAAGACTCAAATTATTAAAATGACTCACTAAAATGAAAGTGGAGTTATTACTACCAATTCTAAAGAAATAAAAAGGTATTATTATAAAAGAGTTTGGGGCACCTGGGTGGCTCAGTCAGTTGAGCGTCAAACTCTTGGTTTCGGCTCAGGTCATGATCTTGAAATTGAGCTCCACAGCTGGCTCTGCACTCAGCGCAGTCTTCTTGTCCCTCTCCCTCCCCTTTGGCCCCTCCCCCTAGTCTTATGCATGCATGGGCGTACATGCTCTCTCTCAAATAAATAAAATCTTTAAAAAAAAAAAAAGAGTTCTATGAACAGCTATACATCAACAAACTGGATAGCCTAGAGGAAATGGACAAATTCCTAGAAACACAAAACCTACCAAGACCAAATCATGAAAACATAGAAGATGTGAATAGACCTATAACTAGTTAGGAGATTAAATCAGTAATCCAAAATCTCTGAACAAAGAAAAGCCTTTGACCCAATGGTTTCACATTTAAAGAACTAAAAGCAGTCCTTCTCAAACTTTTCCAAAACACTGAAGAGGAGGAAATATTTCTTAACTAATTCTTTGAGGTCAGCATTATCTTGATGTCAAAGGCAGACAATGACACTACAAAAAAGACAAAAAGCCCTGAAATAGACCCTCACATATATTTCACATACATGCAAAACAAAAGTATAATGAGATACCACCTCACATCCAACAGAATGGCTAGTACAAAAGAGAGAAAGAGAGAAGGGGGGGAGGGAAAGACAGACGATAAGTTCTGGTGAGGCTGTGAAGAAATTGGAACATTTGTACACCGATAGTAGTTAATTTAAAATGGTAATTGCTGCTATGGAAAATAGAATGGTGATTCCTCAAGAATTAAAAATAGAATTACCATATTACCCAGCAATTTACTCCTGAGTCTATACCCAAAAGAAGTGAAAGCAAGGTCTTGAAGAGACATTTATACAATGCCATTCACAGCAGCACTACTAACCAGTGCTAAAATGCGAAAGCCACTCAAGTGTCCACTGACAGATGAATGAATACAATGGAATATTATTCAGCTTCAAAAAGGAAAGAAATTCTGCCATTTGCTACCAACATAGATGAACCTTGAAGACGTTATCCTAAGTGAAATGAACCAGTCACAAAAAGACAAATATTGCATGAGCCCATTTATATAAGGTACTTAAAGTAGTAAGAATCACAGAGACAGAAAGGAGAATGGTGGATGCCACCGGGCTGGGGGCAAAGGGGAATGGGGAGTATTAGAAGGTGGAGGGACTATATAAAGTATCCTCCAAAATAAAAAGGCATTTTGAGACCAAAAAACAAAGCAGGCAATGCCATACAGTTTACAGAGTTTTATTCAGGTTAACTAACTGACAGGGAGGAGAGCGGATGATGATCCAGAGCTGCACAGTTATTTCCCAAAAAGTCTGGCCCTTAGTCTACAGATTTATAGAGCAAGGGGACGTAGGGGGCACTGTAGTGAGGTCAAAAGGTTCATGTGCATTTCAGAGGGTTTGCATGCACCTAACTGACAGACCTTGTGACATTATCTGTGCATCAGGAAGAGGAAAAACTATGTTATTTGATTGAACAAATTTACAGAGGGCCAAAGCCAAAGTAATCCTCCCTACATTCCAGCCTTGGTGGGCATTTCTAAGGCATGTATACTAATCTCCAATGGGCCTGGAACATGTAGTCCCAAGAGAGGTCCCAGAGAGGACAGAAACAAGATGAAGGGCCAATGATGGAGTCAGTACTGGCATCACTCCTATAGGGAGTTATTGTTTAGTAAGTATAGAGCAGTTTTACAAGATGAAAGAGTTACAGAGATGGATGGTGCTGATGGTTCCACATTATGAATGTATATAATGTCAACTGTACACCTAAAATGGTTAAGATGGTAAAATCTATGCTTAATGTATTTTACCACAATAAAAAAATTAGAAAACATTGAGGGGTAATGAGTGGAATAAATGGGCCACTGGAGAGTATGAGAAGAATCTAAATGTCACGAGTAAGGGGGAAACATTATAAAGAAGGAAGGGGGGGAGGAAATAAGAAAGGAAGGAAGGTAGATTAAAAGCGAGGGAGGGATTCACACATATACACATATATATACTCACAGAAGCACATTTTGAACTTTGGCCCAAAGCACCAGGTAACTATAGCACAGAGAATGCCTCCGGGATATCAATCACTGTCAAATTCTGACATCAAAGATAAAATTTCCAACTTGGTCTAAAGTGACCAAAATTGGACTTAATCAGAAGTAATTAGCTGCAAAAAAAGAGAAAAAATGCAAATCTGAAAGGTCCAGCCCATGTTCCACTGTCATTCCCTGTTAGGATATCAAATTGAATTTGGAATAGTTCAGTATGAGTTCTGTTTGCTGAAGTTAGGGCTCAGGATATATTCAGAGTGTGACTGCTCCTTGGAGCAGGTGACTTGACAGATGCCATAGACGAGTACTACTGCCATTTGCTGAAAAAAGGCATATATCCCACAGCAGCTACTTAAAATCAACATTTTTCACTGTTTCAAATGGTAACAGAAGTAAAATATTCTAATTTCAAACTCACTCCAAGCTACAAATTAAAAAACTGTATGTTCTTATAAACTTCTATTAGCCTTAGAGTTATGTAATGTGTTACTAACACCTGCGACTGTCTCTTCCCTAAAGCTTGTGTCACTTCAGCTGACATAACAGCTCATCCTCCTTGGAGGACTTCAATCACCCTGTCACACAGTCCCAGTCAAGCAGGTGAAAATACTTGTCACGGGGGATTCTTTTAGTGTAGTAAGATGTCTCTATAGCTCTTTAAAATCTGTAGGCACACTTCACAGCAGCCACCTCCTTCTTTTGTTACTCCTGGTGCTGCTTGTATGCTCTCCTGGTGGGGACCTGGTACCCCTTTTGTGAAGCGACAGCTGGGGAGACTCCGGCACTCACCATGGCCAACAAAAAGCCCAAGGAAGGAGTCAAGACTGAGAACAATGATCATATTAATTTGAAGGTGGTGGGACAGGATGGTTCTGTGATGCAGTGTAAGACTAACCACTTAGTAAACTAAAGAAAGCCCATTGTGAAGACAGGGTTTGTCAATGGGGCAGATCAATTTGCGATTTGATGGGCAGCTAATCAATGAAAGACACACCTGCACAGCTGGAAATGGAGGATAAATACAATTGATGTGTTCCAGCAGCAGACAGGAGGTATTTACTAAAAAGGGAATCTGCTACTTGACTACAGAACTGTTCCTCCAGACCAAGAAGGCATTCTCAGTGAGAAAACCAAAATTTGGTTCCACCACATCCTGACTACTACAGTATAGTTTTCTCTGTTCTTTTGTTTTCCCCATTCCTTTATTGTAAAGTAACTGTGTATGTGCACAAACATACGGCATTTTTAAAAAGATTTTATTTATTTATTTGAGATAGAGAGAGAGCACGAGCCGGGGAGGAGGGGTACAGGGAGAGAGACAAGTAGACTCCCCGCTGAGCAAGATGCCCAATGTGGGGCTTGATCCCAGGACCCCAGGATCATGACCTGAGCCAAAGGCAGACGCTTAACTGACTGAGCTACCCAGGCGCCCCTCGTATTGCATTTTTTTAACTAAATGGCCAGTGGTATGTTTTGATTGACGTCAAATGGAGATGGGATGGGGAAAATACTGGTTCTGTGAAAATACCCCCTTTCTCCATTGGTGGCATGCTCATTCAGCTCTCATTTTATATTCCAGTAAATTAGTTTAACAACAACAACAACAACAAAACAACATAAAAATCCTTGCATACCTTGCTCTACTGGAGAATTTTAATGTTTTTCATATATCATTGTAAAACCAAGGACAATCTTATACCTTTTTTTGTATGCAGCTATTTACATGTAGGGCAATCTGTCTTTAAATAGAGATAAATTACTCCAAAAGAAATGAATCCTAGATAGTTTTCCCTTCAAATCAACTTAAAATGTCTTGAAACTTAAACTCCTTGCTTAAAAAAAAATAAATTTGGGGGTGCCTGGGTGGCTCAGTCGGTTAGGCTTCAGCTCTTGATTTTGGCTCAGATAGTGATCTCAGGGTTATGAGATCATGAGAAGCCTGTTTGAGATTCTCTCCCTCCCTCTCCCTCTGCCCCTCCCCACACTCGTACTTCTCTCTCAAAAAAATTTTAAATTAAAAATTTTTTAAATAAAAAAAGTCTGTAGGCACATGAAATCTGAGGATAGGATGAAAAAAAAGAAGAAATGGACTAGGTTTTTACCTCGAAAGTCCCAGTGATACTGCTTAATGTAATGCTTTGAAAATTACAACAGATAAATATTTGTGGATATCACTATAACCAATAGCATTAACAAAATAAGTATACCCCAAATTTCAATTACAGACATACTTCAGAAATAATGTGGGCTTGGTTTCAGACCACTGCAATAAATATCACAATAAAGCGAGTCAAGTGACCCTTTTGGTTTCCCAGTGCATAAAAAAGTTATATTTACGCTATACTAGAGTATATTAAGTGTGCAATAGTATGATGTTAAAAATAAAAAATACTTTATTGCTAGAAAAGGCTAACTGTCATCTGAGGTTTCAACAAGTTGTAATCGCTGATCACAGACCATTAAGAAATATAAGAAAGTTTGAAATATTGCAAGAATAAACAGAATATGACATGGAGACATGAAGTGAGCAAAATGCTGTTGGAAAAATGGCACCAACAGACTTATTTGATGCAGGGTTACTATTTACCTTCAACTTGTTAAAAAAAAAAAGTAGTTATCTGCAAAGTGCAATAAAGCAAAGCACAATGTTAACAAGGTATGCCTGTACTCCTGGCCCTTATTTTTTTGTCTGTGTTAAGTTTCAGGTAACTAATATTTGTAAGGAAAACAGATTGACTGAATTTATATTATTGAAGAAAAAAATGGTCCTTCAATTCAAGTATTTTTAAAACCCTACAGCTGCTGATTTATTAATATTCAATGATTAAAGCTTACCCCCTTTTTCTCATCTATACCATTAAATAAAAACAAAATTTATGACAGATTATTAGATTTCCTCAGAGGTTTTGCACAGCTTTTGCTTACTAATATCCTCATCACAAACTGGGGCAACTGCAGAATATTTAAATAGGTCATCTAGCTGAAAATCATAAAGAATCCTAGCAGATAATATACCAGAAGAGTACTTGCTGCCTCTTGTACTTTAATGATTGACCTCTTAGGTAAAGAAGTCTTTCCCATGGAAAACAAAAACTTCTCTGCCATGTTCTTCTTTACATTGCACAATGTCCTACTTTGCTGTATTTCAGATCCTCTAGGAAATTAGTACATGACGTGACTGTCATTTCCTATAACCAAGATATCTGTGCACCTGGATAAGCCCAAAGCAGAGAGATTTCAGATCTTAGAAGCTCAGATGTACCAATCTTCTTATAATATTAGCTTTCGGTGGAATTGGGGAAGATAGCTTGAATAAAAAGAAAATTGGCTGCAAAGGAGGAATTCTGCTATAAATAGGCAGAATTTTCTATTTTTCTGGCAGCCACAGGATCTAACAGTATTAAAAAAAAAAAAAATCTATGAGCTGGGAAGGATTTCTCCTATGAAGTATACTAGGCATTACATCATGTCAATCACTCTCAGTTCGCCCCCAGCCACTGGCAGCACAGTGGATTAGTAACAGAGTTTTTCAAATGGTAACAGATTTCAAAAGTCCCCCAAAGTGGGCAGTGATCACTACAGCTATGCAGTGTATGCTACATTTTTTAAATTACAGGAAAGAAAATGAAATTGATTTTGCTATTTAATGATTAGGTTTCCTCCTTGCTGTGTGATTTCAATTCAAGATTAACACGGTATCTTTCATTTACATCACATCCCAAATCTCTATTGAGTAGAGAACAGGAATTGAATAATATAGGCAAGACATTTACTTCTCATTCAATAAGAAATTAATTAATTATTCAACATTCATTTCACAGCAAACATTTATTGAAACTAATGTATTTCAGGGACTTTAATCAATTCTTCCATCATCCAAAGAATATAAGCACTGTATTTAAATTTTTTTAAGTACTTTAAAATTTTTTTTATTTTTTTTATAGATTTTATTTATTTATTTGACAGAGAGAGACACAGTGAGACAGGGAACACAAGCAGGGAGAGTGGGAGAGGGAGAAGCAGGCCTCCCGCCAAGCAGGGAGCCCAATGTGGGGCTCGATCCCAGGACCCCGGGACCATGACCTGAGCCAAAAGCAGATGCTTAATGATTAAGCCACCCAGGTGCCCCCAAATTTTTAAAGTACTCTTAATCACATGATTTTCAAAGAGGCAGTTGTTGTTTTTGTTATGTTTTAGACTTTCAACTTTTTTTTTTTTAAAGATTTTATTTATTTATTTGAGACAGAGAATGAGAGAGAGAGAGCACATGAGAGGGGGGAGGGCCAGAGGCAGAAGCAGGCTCCCTGCCGAGCAGGGAGCCCAATGCGGGACTCGATCCAGGGACTCCAGGATCATGACCTGAGCCGAAGGCAGTCGCTTAACCAACTGAGCCACCCAGGCGCCCCTAGACTTTCAACTTTTAAATGAAGAAAACTCAGGCATTTTAAAAGAGTTTAACAACTATACCATAATTGTCAGAGATTCTAGCTACCTTCAGTTTTAAACTAGACTAACACAGACCCAAGATGTATTGTTGGTTTAGAAGTGATTACATATGTAACTAGCAACATAGGAGAGAACAGTCATCTTTAGCATTTTTTTAAAATAAAAAAACAGTTATTTCAGGTCAGTCACAACCATAAATCTGCCTTTTGAACATATTTATTATTAAGGAAAAAAGTCCTACAGCTTCTGTTCTTTGGTATATTTAATTCCAACTTTGAGAAGACCCAGTAACTGTTCCTTTTCACATTTCTTACATAAACACTGATTGCTGGGTGGAATACAATGGGTTAAATGGTCCTTTTAAAATTATCTTTTCTAAAACTCTTAATTCAAAAAGCATAAAGAGACCATATGCCTTAAGATGTCAAGGACCATAAGAACATATTATGAGCAACTCTATGCCAGCAAATTAGATAACCT